>NC_056729.1:381441829-381501829 GCF_019279795.1 Protopterus annectens
TTTTTTTCCAAGGGGGGAAAAAACCCATTGCTACCCCGCTAATCTGCTTATAAATGTTATTGTTGAATTAGAAAAAGTTAAGAACAATATCAGCTAAAGTGGAAATGGTTTTAACTTTATGAGCAGAAAAAGAGGTATATTTAGTCAAAAACAATTTTAACAGGTTTAGTCCCTCAATATGTGGAATATTTGTATATAACGATTCAATGTCCAAGGTGACCAGTATACAACTGGAAAGTTCATTTTTTTTCTCTGAAAAAGTTGATTTAAAAATGCCCAGGAATCTAAGATAATATGCTGTAGTTTGTACTAGTGGGTTGAGAATGGAATCCAAAAAATTCAGCTATTCATTCCATTTTAGTTTTTTTATTTTTATATTATATGTCTGAAAGGAGGGGCTACCTGATTTTTATGTATCTTAGGTATTCCAAACAACCTACCTAAACTTGGAGAAGGTACAAACATAAAATTGAACTCATCTAATGAGACAGCACTGTCACTAAGTAAGAGTTTCAAAGTTTTATCAATTATAATACTGCTAGAAAGCATTTTAAATTAATGAACTATCTGGGAAAAAATCATTAAGCAGTGTTTCTTCCATTTTAGTAAATATATGGATGACTGCTCCATTAGTACTAAACCAGTACCTTTGTCAGCTCACATGATGCTAATTGAATTGTCATTGGTTAAATCAGTAAGGGCTAACCTTTCAGCATTAGATATATTATACCATTTGTTAGAGGTACATAATTTTCTTATATCTCTTTCACATACTCTCAAGAATATATGTATAGAATTGTTAGGTACTGGATTGTACATACTTTTAGGTTTGAGACATGTGAAAAGATTCTGTCAGCGGAGCTAGAAACAGAAACATTAGAATTCTTTAAGTTATTATGATGTAAGAGTTTCAGGTTAAATTTTCTGGCATACAGTTTCAAATCCAAAAGTACATCAGGTAAATAAGTCCTTTGTGAAGGGATCAAGTTAAAACCTTTCTTAAGTACCTGAATGTGTTCTGTGCTAAGAGATCTATCAGTAAGGTTAAAAATAGCAGAATTAATATCCAGCAAATTGTCCATAGATGTATCTAGTAAATTATTTGCGGAAAGAGTAGTAACATTAGATAAAGTGACATCTGTAGTTATATCAATTGTAGGAATGTCTCTGATATCAAATGTCACATTTTCTGACTGCTTCTCGTGATTATCTTGGTTCACAAATTCAGGAACCTCCTTTGGCTCCACTTTTTCTGGTTGATGGTTCCTCTCCCTCTCCCTTCTATGGAATCTCTTTGAGTTGAAGAAGAGGGGCTGAAATGACTTGTGTAAGGATGGTTTACAAAGTTGGGGGACAAAAAGGCGAAGTAGAAATGTTATTGTGGTTTTCTGAGGCTGTAGAGTAATTTCCATAGCCCTGTAAAGCAGGGAATTCATTGTGGTTTTCCAAATCCAAAATAGCGTTATTGGTAGACGAAGGTGCAGCTGTAGAATTAGTAGTTGGAACTGTAGTAGAATTATCTGCATATATAGATATATATATATATATATATATATATATATATAGATATATATATATATATATATATATATATACACACACATATATACACACATACATATACACACACACACACACACACACACACTTAGAAACACCTATATGGGTCATATCACACTGTACATCAGAAATTGCTCACCCATAAAGCTGAATCTATATCTATTCTTTTAGGTACTTCAATCGTAGAAATCTCTCTCTCATTTAGAAGGCCTTGTATATCTAGCCCTTAGCCCTAGGGATGAAACCAATACAAGAACATCAATGCCTATGAAGACCAACTGATTGTGGGTGTAATACCGTGTTTATAAAAGATACTTCTGTTAACATCACAGGATTATCTTCTAGCCCTTACCTCCTACAGCAATGCACAGTACAGCACCATCTTCAACAATTCAACAATAATCATGGAACTTAATGGCTATATATTTTTTACTTTAATCTTACCTCTTTTTGCATACTTTTGTATACATTAGTAAATCATGTCATAGGTTCATAGGTGTGGACTAGGCTAATGGCCCTTGTGCCTTTACAAGCCTAGCTCATAGGATTACCCTGGCATTGTGCCACCCGACCTTAGTTCCCAGTGCCTCTGTTGAGTACAGCCACTGGAGTGATCCCCGGGTTGAATTTTCTATTTCCCATCCACTCAAGATTTTTCTTGAAGAGGGCCAGTGAGGCGTTCCACTTGACATGTAAGGGAAGTCTATTCCATAGCATGGGCAGTCTCTGGGTTATGAAACTGTCCCTCCAACTTGTTCTGTTGATTATGGTAATGAAGCTGAGGTCTCTGGACTGAGTAGTGTGGAGGGATTGGGATTTCTTTAAATGTAGTATTTCTAACACAGCTGGGTCAGACAAGTCTTTGTAAATCAAGCAGAGATCGCCTCTAAGTAGGCCATATAAGACAGAGAATAGTTGGAGTTTTTTTGAGTCTGTCCATATAGGACAAGAGTTTAAGGCCTAGGATCCTCTTTGTGAGGTACTTTTGCAGCCTCTCCAGTTGTTGCAGGTGTCTAGTGAGGTACCTGCCAAATGGGACATAGATTACATCACCCCAGATGGGACTCAAACCCACAATCCCTGGCTAAGGAGGCCAATGCCTTATACATTATACCACTGGGGCCTGTCAGTATTTATTACAATGCATAGATATGTCTGAAAGTTATTTAACTGTACATTCTCAATGAAACATGACGGACGTGCATATTGTATCTATGATATCTTGCTTTATTATCTTTCTGTACTTAAAATTCTATCCAGTTTTGTTACGGCTTGAGTTTTTCTCCCTGGGACTCCACTGAAAAGGGACTTTTAGATCAGCCAGACTATCCAATCAACAAATGGAAATAAATAAAACAAATTAAATTTAATTAAATACATAGTCACTTAGATGTGCAATTATCCTTTATTTGAAAATTCTGTAGGACTCACCAACATTAATGGCCCGCATGTGCATTGAGTTTTCCAAGATGGAAATTCGAGATTGTGGCTAGTAGAACTCTAATAGTAGCTGCAGCTCCCCTTCCTGAAAAAGCTTCGCTAAAAATTCCAGTATGAATGGTATAGGTGCAGAGAAAGGGTCAAGATTATTTTCCAAAGCCCAGGAGGAAAATCTTTTCCATTTGCCGAGATATAATCTTCTTGTAGAAGCTTTGTGAGAAGAAATAAAGGTATGTTGCACTGAAGGTGAAAGGTCAGGTAGCCTGGCTATGTCTGGAATCAGAGCAGCCATGCTGTCAACTTGAGGGTTTGGAGAGATGGATGGAGCCTTCTTGACAGATGAGTCAGAAGATCCAGTCCTCCGGAAGATGAGGCCACAAGAAGGGGAACCAGATTTGACGAGGCCAGTATGGTGCGTGAAGTATTAAGGTCCTTTCCAATGAACTGGCTTTCTGAAAAACTTTGGGTATCAATGTAAAAGGAGGAAAGGCATACAGGAGACCAGAGGGCCAATCATGTACAACTGCATCCCTTGGGGACTCCCCCAGAGGGGGGATTAGGGCAAAGTAGCTGCTGCATTTGGTGCTCATGGATGTGGCAAAAAGGTTGCAAAAAGGCTTGCCCCATTTTTGGAAAATTATTTCCACTACGTCTTGTTTCAGGGACCACTCGTGAGGCATCAGTATTGCCCTGCTGAGTTGTCTGCTATCACGGTGGATTTACCCGGGATGTGTGTTGCTACTAGAAAACGTTGGAAGGAGGTTTCCCACTGCCATACTCTCAGTGCCTCTTGACAAAGGGGTTAGATCTGGTTCCTCTGTTTGTTAATATACCATACAACTGACATGTTGTCTGTTTGGATAGCAATCGTTCCTATTGGACGACAGTCTTGGAATGCTTGCAATGCAAGAAGCACCACTCTCATTTCTAGGACATTGATGTGCAAGTGGGCTTCATGATCCTGCCAAGTGCCTTGGACTGTCCTTCCCTGATAATGCCTCCCCCACCCTATCTGGGAAGAATCCATGGTCACTGTGGCTAACGGTTGTGGAATAACAAAGGGTCGACCTAAGGTCACTTGACTGGATTGCAACCATCAATGGAGGTCTCTCCTGCAAGATTCTGTTAATATGATCTGATGTGACATTGGAAGCTCCTGCTTGGACCACTGAGTGAACAGCAGCCACTGTAAAATTCTCATGTGCAGCCGCACTAATGGAATTACTTTCATCTCTGCTGCCATGATGCCTAGCACTTTTAAAACTGTCCTTGTTTGAATCTTCCTTTTGAAAAGGAGGACTGAAACCTGAAGCCGCAAGGCTTGTACTTTTTCTGGGGACCATCATTTTTGTAGTATCTAGATCTGTGCATATAAATACGATATGCTGAGATGGCAATAAGACAGATTTTTTTGTAGTTTATTGTGATCCGCAAATGGGAGCAGAGTTTCAGGGTGGTGTCTCTTGCTTCTGTTAGTAGAGGCTTGGTGGTGGCGGTTAGGAGCCAGTCGTCTAGATATGGAAACACACTGATTCCTAGATGTCTCAGGTGAGCCATAAATACTGCCATACATTTGTTGAATACTCTGGGGCTGTAGTGAGACCAAAGGGCAGAGCTTAAAACTAATAATGACTGGCTCCCAGCCAAAAGCGTAGAACACTCCTGGATGATCTGTTCATTTTTATGTAGTAGTACGCATCCTGGAGGTCTATAGAGCACATCCAAATGTCTTTTCCTAGAAAGTGAAGTATCGACTGCAGTGTCACCATCCGGAACTTTGTCTTTGTTACAGATTTGTTCAATCTGCTAAGATCCAGCAGGAGTCTCCAATCCCTAGTTTTCTTTGGAACTAAAAAGAACCTTGAGTAAGTCCTGGACCTATTTGGTCTGTGGGAACCAGCTGGATGACTTTCTAGCAACGTCTGTATTTCTAGGGTTGCTTGTTTCCTGTGACTGGGTGGAACATCCGGAATGTTTTTTATGCATGGGGTGGGAAGGGAAAAAGGGTATAGAGTAACCTCTGGATATGATGCTTTGTACCAATTTGTCGGTTATTTCTAGCCAGGCATCTGGGTACAAGGATAAGTGATCCTCGACTGCCTCCAGAGAAGGGCCTCCTTTCCGGAGCACTGAAAAGGTTTACCAAAGAAGGATTTGCTGTCACCCTGGGTCGCCAGACCCCCTCTGCTGCATGGCCGGCGTCTTCCATTATCGTTTCCCCCTCTGCCCCTGGGTGAAGACTCACCATGTGTGTCTTGAAAAACTCTCTGGGATTTTCAAAACCACATCTTTCCTCACTTTTGAATAAGGCCTAGAAGGTATGGAAAAAAATGGACTTCGATGGCAGAGACAGTTTTTCCCTCCTGTTCACACCTGGTTTGTGCGTCTGACCTTAGGCCCGAACAAGGACGAGCCACTTAAGGAGGTGTTAACAAAAGAAGACCAAGGGTTACACAAAATTACACAACTGCATCCAGGAATGTCTCCTAAGGGTAATTCCTGAACCCGCTGCCCTACATCAGCTGCATAAGAAATGAGTCGCATGGATGAGTTTACTACTGAATTCAAGGTGGAGAGCTGGGAGAACACTTTATCCGTTACCCCCACAGCTACTGAACCCTGGAGAGCATCTCCTAGCTCCTTCAGAAAATCTCTCTGCAACCTGGTAAAGTGTGCAAGACAATTCAGGGACCTGAGCGTAAAGGTCGCTGAAGAAAACAAACATATGCTTTCCGTATCTCTCCATCGTCTGACTCTGTTCAGGGAATGGACAGAAGAATATGTCTCTGACAATTCCTTCTTGGTGGCCACCACCACCACCACCATAGCATCTACTGGGACACCTTTTGTTAGGAAGGTTTTATCCTCTGGGGATGTTATGAATTTATTTGGCTTTTGGGTAACAGGTTCCATGGAATCTGGAGTCTCCCACACCTTTCGAAAAATTCCAAAGTTCATCAAAAGGCGGAGACACCCAAGTGGCGGAAGGGAGAGACCCAAAAGCCTTCAGGTAGACAGACTCCTCATCATAAATTGATGGGCTTCCAGCCACCTCTCTGCTTAAGAATTTCTAGGATGTCTGCAAAGGAGACATCCTCAGAGGGGGACCCTTCTGACTCATTGAGGTCTGTGTCATATGTGATAAACTCCTCTGGGGAGGCCAGATGCTTCCTCTTGCATAATCTCTTGCAAGGGACCTCTTCAGGAGGGCATTCTGGAGAGTTTTCTGAAGACAGGGGTTCACCCAATGGGGCATCCTGAGCCCTTGGGTCTCCAGGTCTGTGTGGAATCAGTTGTGCTGAGACCGACACTGGTGCCTTTTGGGGGAGGTTTGACTGCATCTGAGAGTGGGGCTGCCTGTGGGGACAGCACTCTCCTCATTGCCTTGAAAGCCCCCCATCCATGACCTGAGGAAGCTCTTAATTCCTTAGAGCTTGAAGGTTTCCGCAGCACCAAGGGGGTTGGCTCTGAAGCTGATGTAAGAGCAGAGCTCACCTGTGCCGAGACCCAGAGAGGTAAGTTCGGATCCGACAACTGTTCGATCTGACGGTCCTCCCCGGATCCGACCGGACAGCATCAACTCCTAGACTCCTTGAGCTCAGATGGCACCGAGGAAGTCGGAGCAGAAGTTGGAGCCAAAGATCCTGGAACAGGTCTCTGCTCCAACAGTACCACTATGATCAGCTCCATGCATTCCGGCTCTGAGGCAGGTTGGAGGAGGAGTCAATGATGATGGGGTAGGGCCACTCTGCTCAGTAACCCCCTGGGTTGGCTCCGATAATAATTTGGCTAGCCCCTGTGTACTTAAAAACTTGACCACACGATTCACATCATCTTCTGAGAAACTCATAGAGGATCGAGAAGAGGCGGCAGGAGATCTCAATCTTTGTAATATTGGTGACCTTATATTTGGAGAAACCGGCCCCAGGGCAGAGGACTGGCTCCGAGTCTGCAATACCAACAGCTCTGAAACAGGAGGAGCCAAGGTAGATGTTTTTTTCAGGTCAGATGAAGACATTTTCAATATTTTAGTAGAGGGTCCAGATTGATCTGAAAAGGATGAAGATCTTTTACTCCATTTTCCAGCTCTAGAAGGAGGGGAAGAGGTTTGCTTTGATGCACTCTGACCTTCTCCTAAGGCTTCTGAAAAAGAACTCTTCAACAATCCCCTCAGTATCAGCTTATTTTTCTTTTCAAGGAGAACCTTCAAACTAAATGAGTGGCATATAGAGAATGACTCTTGCAAGTGTACTGCTCCATGGCAGTACACACATTCAGTATGGCTATCAGTCAGACATTTTTTAAGAGCACTTAGAACATTTCTTAAACCCAGAGAGTTTAGTGTCTTAATTGCTTAGACATATTAACCAGGAAAGAAAACAACTTAACACCAGTAATATTTTGAAGTGATAACTCTCTACCATCTACAGACTAAAGCACTCTCTAACTTAAACAAGCTATTTAGATAGGAACAGAACAAACAAGAAATAACCTTTTTTTTTTTTGGCAGAACAAAATGCATGCCGCACAAGTAAAACCCTCTAACTTAAATGGGCGGAGCTGCTCTCTAAGTTAAACGAGCTGACCCGGGGGGGGGGGGGGTTCAAACTAGTTTCCTGAACAGTAAATAACCAACACGCATGCAATGATATTTTAAATAGAAAGGTTTAGTACAAGAAAATCTTACAAGTTAAGATTAACTTGTAATGTTAATGTTAAGATTAACTGAACAACTAAACACACAGCACACTTGAGGCTCTAGTAACACTAGGAAAAATAACTGTAGTTTTAAGTTCACACACACACACACACACACACACACACACACACACACACACACACACACACACACAGTGAAGCCAGGATAGAGATGAAACTGTAGGCCTTGTGATAAAACGACGGCCCCAGAGAAAAAACAGCAAGAAACGGACACAGTCTCATACTGTGACTAACAAAGTCAAAGAAATAACTAAAATAATAAATAGCACACATTTTTAAAAAAAGAAATACAGGTTTTAATGGTATAATATAATAATTCAAATGTGACTTAGCCTGAGCCGGTTGAAAAACACCCGATCTGTTTAGCGGCAAACGAGATCTGGGGAATTCCCTAGAGCATCATGGGATAGGGAGTAAGGCACGAACTTGTTGGAGACCTCGAGCTTTGGTTCCAAACCCCCCAGTACAGAATGAAGGCGAGACAAGACATTTATTTTGCATTTTGAAATGGAGGGTTGAGAAATATGAGTACCCCCCTGAATTAACTTCCCCTTTCATCACATCACTCAAGGACTTCAGAAAAAGGAAAGACCACATAACAGTTCTTTATCCAGGGAGAAATGTTTCAGCTCAGCTTTGACAAAACCTGGAAAATTCTGGGAATGTAGCCAGGCAAATATTCTCGTCATTGATTCAGTGGCAGCTGCCCTACAAAGAGCATCAGCAGTGCCATAAGAAAATTTTATATTATGTTTGGTTACCTGAGACATACAACAGCTTAAAGAATTCAGAGATATTAGTCTCTCAAAAACAGAGGTCAACAATTAATTTTCTCATATTGTAAAAGGAAGCCAGCAGGAACTTGGACATGTGAGCCTAACAATTCATTGTTCTGAATGCTAATGCTGAAATAGTATGAACTTTCTTCCAAAAGCAAGGGATTTTCCATCTTCGTCGGAAGGAATAGGGTTAGCTGCCAAAAGATGTTTAGCAGATGTTTTTGATAGAGTAATTACTGCGGGGTCTGGTGTATTGTTTGAAAAAAGATATTTGCAAGTCTGAGGAACCTTATGCAAATTTATCAGACTTCTGGGAGCAGGTGACTGACTGTCAGGCTAACTGCTGACTGCAAAAAAAGCATCCTTGAATGCTGACAAAATCTGAGGAACAGTTGCAGGCTGAGGAAAATTCACTTGTAGCAAATTATATCTTTTCTGGGATTTTTTTTTTGTTCTCACTGACTTAAGGTTTATGGGGAAGTACTAGGCTAGCTGCCCTTGTGGGCAATTTTAAGCCTAGACAATTTTCTCTCAATAGTGAGAATCAAACCCTGTATCTCATGCCCTTGACAAACACCTTCACCATTATACCAACCCCCAACCAATAACTCCTTCATCCTGGCAATATAGTATCAGAAATGGATAACTCACAGTCACTCTGTTCTGTTGAGTAGGAATGTGAGAAACACAGTCCAATTCCTGCCCCCCCCCCCCCAACTAAAAAAGACTGTAAGAGAGAGGACATTTTTTCATTTTAATTTCAGGGAAGACTCCGAGTATAATGATTGAAAGGCTTGAAATAATCTCTTAGCAAAACCTCCTTGTATGTCCTGTGTGATGCAGGTGAATAAAAATGTTTAACTTTTGTCCTGGGAGGCTACACAGAAAAAAGCACCCCTGACTAATGGCCCTTGCCCCAGTAATCAAGCTTCACAGAGCTACTTCTCAAAAGAAAATACATTCCTTCCTCCAATACATACAGAGTGGCTCCCCCTTGCCAATAGAAGGCAGTCGTACAGCTTGTAGATAACATGTCTGCGTCTTGGTCCTTAGCAGCTTACCAAGAAGTAACACCAGAGGGACAGTGAGAAAGTAATGAACTGTCAGAGGTACCCATAATAGGTACAACAGAGTTGTCATCATCAGTAGCTGAGGTGAGGAGGAAATCAACTTAAAGACCAAATCCTTCCATGCAACTTTTTTCTTCTTGTGGTTTGAGGAGGAAAGATCAGAAGAGCCAGGAGCCTGGTCCGGGTCTCTACTGAAAAAAAAACAAATTGTCTAGCAAGCAGGTACTGGAACCTTAGTAAGCCGTTCTTGCATCACGACAAAAACTACCAGCCCTAGCACCTAGAAATACATTTTAAAAGAAAAATTATACTTTTCCTAAAAAACAAAAACAGAAAGATGGAAAGTATTCTGCTATGGGGTTATAATCTGTCTAACCTTACAGAAGTGTTCGTCAAGCACTCGAAGCCTGCAGGGAAAAGCATATTTCAACAAGAAAGCTCTGAAGGACTGGCACCCTGACCACTGACTATACCACTTTCCTCAAGCTGTGCAGCAGTTACATTACATGGAAGATGCACTAAAGCTTTGGAAAAAAAGACCTATTGTCCTGTCTTTGTAGTATGATGAACGTCTATTAAACTCAGTGATTTAAAGGTCACTTTCTTGTAGCCAATATCAACAGCCAGTAACTATCTTGACAATGTATACTCATATATAAAAGGCAAACATCCAGAGTACACAAATACCATTTCCCATCTACCTGCATATCATACACTGGCTGTAAAAAAGTTTAGTGGCATCTTTTATGCATGCTCATACCACTGATAATAAAAGTCTAAAACAAACTTCAAAAAAAATTAAATGGTTCTGTCAAAGAATCTCTCTCAGAAACAAAGGAGCATCTTTGCGGATTCTGTCTATTCTTGTAAACCTTGACTAGAATATAGGCAGACATTCCGGAAATTGCGTAAATCTCCCATTAATTTGCTGTTAATTATTTTTTTTGGTGGGGGGTGGGGGTGGGGGATAACCCCAAAACTGACTTGGCAATCTAGTATTCCAGAAAGTTACCCATCTGTTCAAATGTCATAACAGAATCACTTGGTAATCCAGTATAAAAGATGGGGTTACTCTATGCAGGAGCATATCTGTGGTGCCAGAATACATATTATACAAACATACATATACATACCAACACACAAAAGTAAAAACATAAATAAAATTCTATATATTACATACAGTGGATATAAAAGGTGTACACACCCCTGTAAAAATGCCAAGTTTTTGTGATATAAAAAATGAGACCACAATAAATAATTTTCAAACTTCTCACCTTTAATGTGACCTATAACCTGTACAATTCAATTGAAAAACAATTTGTTAGGGGAAAAAATATAAAACATACAATAAGCTGGTTGCATAAGTGAGCACACCCTTAAGCTAATACTTTGTTGAAGCACCTTTTGCTTTAATTACAGCATTCGGTCTTCTTGGGTACACACCTGCCATCAATTAGAGAGAATCTGATTAACCCCAGAGTTCAGCCGTCCTAGTTGGATTTTCCTGGCATTTACTCAGTTGCCTGCTACAGCAAAAGCCATGGTTCGCAGAGAGCTTACAAAGCATCAAAGGGATCTCATTGTTGAAAGGTATCAGTCAGGAGAAGGGTACAAAAAAAATTCCACAGCATTGGATATACCATGGAACACAGTGACGACAATCAAAAAGTGGAGAAAATATGGGACAACAGTGACGTTGCAAAGAACTGGATGTCCCTCCAAAACTGATGAAAAGACAAGATGAAAACTCGTCACGGAGGCTGCCGAGAGACCTACAGTAACACTGAAGGAGCTGCAGGAATTTTTGGCAAGTACTGGTTGTGTACTACATGTGACAACAATCTCCTGTATTCTCCATATGTTTGGCCTATGGAGGAGGGTTGCAAAACGGAAGCCTTTTCTACACAGAAAAACATCCAGGGCAGGCTAAAATTTTCAAACAATACATCAAGTCTCCCAAAACTATGTGGGAAAATGTGTTATGGTCTGATGAGCCCAAGGTTGAACTTTTTGGTCACAATTCCAAAAGGTACATTTGGTGCAAAAACAACACTTCGCATCACCAAAAGAACACAATCCCCATGGTAAAGCATGGTGGTGGCAGTATCATGCTTTGGGGGTGCTTTTCTTCAGCTGGAACTGGGGTATTAGTCAAGGAGGAGGGAATTATGAACAGTTCCAAATACCAGTCACTTTTGGCCCAAAACCTTGAGGCATCTGCTAGAAAGTTGAAGATGAAGAGGAATTTCACCTTTCAACACGAAAATGATCCCAAGCATACATCCAAATCAAGAAAAGAATGGCTTCATCAGAAGAAAATTAAAGTTTTGGAATGGCCCAGCCAGAGCCCAGACCTAAATCCAATAGAAAATTTGTGGGGTGACCTGAAGAGGACTGTGCACAAGAGATGTTCTTGCAATCTGGCAGATTTGGACCATTTTTGCAAGGAAGAGTGGGCAAATATTGCCAAGTCAAGATGTGTCATGCTGATAAGACACCTACCCAAGAAGACTGAATGCTGTAATTATAGCAAAAGGTGCTTCAACAAAGTATTAATTTAAGGGTGTGCACACTTATGCAACCAGCTTATTGTACATTTTTTATTATTTGTTCCCCTACAGATTTGTTTTTCAATTCAATTGTACAGGTTATAGGTCACATTAAAGGTGGGAAACATTTTGAAATGATTTATTGTGGTCTCTTTTTTTATATCACAAAAAACTGGCATTTTAACAGGGGTGTGTACACTTTTTATATCCACTGTATATTATTTTATATATTACACACGTGTGTGTGTGTGTGTGTGTGTGTGTGTGTGTGTGTGTGTGTGTGTGGGTCTACTTTGTTTTGTTCAATCTCATTTCACTGAATTTCATTTCACCCCAACCATATCTCTGAAAACAAAAATTACTGAAAACTCATTTCACTGAACTGCAGTTAGCATATATGGCACTGTGTAGAGTACTGCAAGGCAAGTAAAAAGGTATATGCCCTTTGCCCCACTGTAGTGTGATTCTGGAGTTAGTATATATAGTTAGGGGTGTGTGGGGGGCATAGCCCCCACCTTGCTTGTTTTATATTGTATTTTACCAAAAACTTCAAAAGAATGTTGTGTCTTTGTTGTGTCTTTTGGCTTTTCCCGGTTAGGGGTCGCCACAGCGGAACTCCGGTCCGCTAATGATTGGCAGTAGATTTTTACGTGCCGAGTTGCCGGCCCTGACGCACAACCTTCAACGAAGGTACGCCCATTCACGCATGTCTCCACACAGAAGACGCTCTAGCTGAGAATTGAACAGGACGTCTTACTGTGAGGTGATAACGCTACCGCAGCACCACCACCGCGTTAAAAAAAACTTCAAAAGAATACATTTTAAAAAATAGATATGCATAGTTGAAACACCAATGATTAACTCCCTCCAGAAGACAATATGTACTCAAAACTAAGAGGGGGGCTATGCCTCCCACAACCCCATGTGGGGGGGGCTGTGCCCCCACACACACCCTAACTATACCAACTCCAGGATTGCACTACAGTGGGTTAAAGGGCATAACCATTTACTTGCCTTACAGTACTCTACACAGTGCCATATATACTAACTGCAGTTCAGTGAAAGGAGTTTTCAGTAATTTGTGTTTTCAGCGATGTGGTCAGGGTGAAATGAAATTCAGTGAAATGAGAGTCAACGAAACAAAGTAGATCCACATATATATATATATATATATATATATATATATATATATATATATACACACACACACACACACACACACACACACACACACACACACATATATATATATGTATGTATATATATATGCAATTTACATAAAAATGATAAAAGACTTATGGTTCACATAGTTTACGTATTCTTCCACTCAGGAGCTTGAAATCCTTAACAGCTTCTCTCATTTTTAATCGCACCCTTCAAAATATCTGTCTTCTATATCTTTGTTACGTCTTCTTGAATTCTGGTATTTCTAATTCCACTACTTTTCCAAATTAATTCTTGGAAAATAGCACTTCCTTGCATCTTCTCTGAGCAGACACATTATAACACCAAACTGTAGTCTCTCATGCATCAGTACGCAAAGCTGTAGACAACAGGACACTTGGATCTATTGAAACTGTCCAGATCTTGCGTAATATGGCCGCTTCTCTCTCCACCCTGTAGATTTTGAATCCAGCCATCGACTTCAATGTTACTTCCTACAGTAGTCTTTTCAAGGGAACACTCTTGACAGTGCACAGACACTTCTTTGTATTCAATTTATACCCTTCAAAACGTTGATCAAGCCACCTTCTAAGCCCCAAGTCCACCTCATCTTTAATCAATCATTTTAATGGACCATACTGTATCTTCTAAGCCTACCATGTTTAAGTCTATTTCCTAGATTCCAAAAGATTTGCTAAGTGCAAGTGACTCGTTCCAGTGTAAGCCTGTTTTATAGATAGACATGTTCAACTTTTTATGCTTCTCTTTATGGATCTTGCCTATCACAGATCCAAGTTCCAAGGTTCAATCCTGACCTCTCAATGTCTGTATTGAGTTTTACAAGTTTTCTTGTGCCTGTACAATGTGTGTGTTTGCAATACGTATGTGTATACACACACACACTTTCTCGAACCTCGCTGAAGCATACTGGCTGACTGGCTCAAACTCTATGTATATATGTTGTGTTGTTCTTGCCTTTGTAGCCCAGGTTGTGGTCAGAAAGGATTTGCAAATCACTAGTTCACTTATCCAATTAACAAAGAAATAAAATTAAAAAAAAAAAAAAAAAGTAAAAAAAGCAAGTATGTGTATGTGTATGTCTCATGTGGACACATCTAACTAGTTTTACATCATTTTTTATTTTTTATGTAGGAAGAGATGAGGTAGAAGCAATTTACCAAATATAAGAAAAAAATTGAATAAAGTTCTTTGCTTCTCAGAAGATCAGTTCAAAGAAATGAAGATAGCTTGTCTATCGGAGATTGTTAATCAGGTGAGTGAGCTGGTCCAAAGGCAAAGACAAACATGTCAAGTACAAGCTTTTTTGGAGTAAAATAAAAATTGCCAAATAATGTACCTAGATGTCTATAAATTAAATTGCTTCAGTCAGTTGCCATGAAGTGAGATGACTGTGAAGCAAAGCTGAAGAGATCTGTAGTAGGGTTCTTAGCAGCATAGCAGCTTGAATAAAAGAAGAGGATTTTGTTAGGCTGATCAAGATTTATTAGTTAGACTGAATAGTGTAGCAGATATTATAAATGGCTAAGAAGGATGTATGTTTTTGATTGCATCACTTAACAGTTAAAGGCTTCACCCTAAAATTGCAATCTTATTAGTTCAAACACCTACTTCTCACACCTTTACCATCTACACTGGAAAGTCACATCAGTCGCTCAAGCATTTCTGTAGCAAGCAAGGATTCTCACCTCGGATATGCAGGTAGCTCACTCACCTTTAAAAGTTAGAAGAGCAGAAAGTTGTTGCTTTTATTCCTATAGCAAATAGATGAATTAATTATCCAGTACAGCATAAGGGGGTTGGGGGGGGGGTGCTGCACTTCTGAGTGTGCCATCCTACAAATGAGATGTTAGAGGCTCCACCTGCCCGAGATGGTGGTGGTTCAGGTAATGTAAAAGATTACATGGAACTTGATGAAGAGAGTAGGGGCAGTTTCTCAGTGTTCTGGCCAATCCAATTTAAGGGAAGACCCAACATGAATACCATCTCAGGTCTTCCCTGAAAAAGAGGACAATGGCCTAGTGGGACTAACCACGTCAGAGAGAAAATAAAATAAAGGTCAATCTAAAAAAAGACTGCGTACTATACAGTCCTCTGTTAAAGCACTGCAATGACTTTAGTATGGAATTCCAATTAATTCTAGGAAAGTGTGTGAATCATTTTGAATTCTGTGATGCAAAAGCCATCAACCATTTGGAAATATTGTCATCTAGCATGGTTAGACAGCTATAGTCATCCATCATCCTCACTGTATGACTACAAATAGTCACCTTCTGCTGAGCATACATCTGGTAACTTAAAGCTTGCCCCACTTTACCCTTCTGTTGGCCTCTACTTTTGGTACAGGACTTTGTCTATTAAAAAACAGCAGGTGCATAATTTAACATTTTACCAAAACAAAACATTTTGGTGTGTGAAAAGATAAGTCCCTTTCTTGCTGCAGCTTCGTGGCATCTTTTGTTGTTAACTGCTTCAATGTATAATGCAATCTGTAAAGCTTTATCAAAAATAAGATTTGCCTACAACAACCACCTTTGGCAGATATTTTGAACTTGTACACATTTTGATCATACATATAAACACACTAGTATGTCTCTTATTGTTTTAATCAATCACTCCTGGAAGGGGCAAGATTATATAACAGAGTTGCACTGACTGTTAGAATCAGATACTTTTATATTTTCTTTGGTTTGGTTTCTTTTGCAAACCTAATATTGGTCGTCACTGATGGCTTTGGGTTCATATGATTTTGCAAAATCTGTACAGCATCTTGAAGTAATATAGATCTAGGATTCTACAGTACTATCAAACTGAGTAACGACATACGTTCTAGGCTGCACTGAATACATCAATACATCCTGGAACCTTAAATGCTATCTTTCTATTGCAGCTCCATTCTTTCTTAGTCTAAGCGGACATTTTTTCCATTAAGGTATTAAACCATGCATACAGCCAACAATCCGCCATTTGGTATCAGAGTTGTGCCATATGCACACATTGCCCACAGTTTTCCATTTTCACTTTACAGAAAAATGTATGAATCTTTAGCAAGAATTTACTAATTCTTAGAGTTTAGAAGGCAGAGCCCATCCATTGATCATGAACACCTTGCCAATACCACCGTTTAGGAGGCACCTCCTGCCTCCAGGAGAGGCAAATCAAATCAAGTCCAGGATATGTTTATAGGTGCCCACCCAAACATCAACATACCTTGACAGAAATGAGGGTATCACTCTGCTTTATATGTAATGAAAGGTGGTTGCAGATACGAGGAAGCACAGAGTAATAAATCTGTCCTTCTAGCTTGTCTTATTTTTTGAGGGCAATTAAAAGTCTTCAGAGTGTTTGTGACGACATTTGTTTTGTGAAGGTGTAAGTGTTAAAATGAGGGGTGCATCCTTAACAATACAAAATGCTACACACACTGCTGCGCAGAGATCTATAAGAAACACACTAACAATAGATCTTCAAGCCTGTCGTGGTAGCTGAGGTTTTTTAGTCTTGTTATCTTTTTGGTTTGGAATCACTATGGTATCTTTAGTTGTGTGTCACATTTGGAAAGACATTTATAAAAGAAGCATTACATTATACAGTTGATCTGGTTAGGGCAGAGTACAAAAGGACAACTTATTTTGACCTCGATGAGTTAATAACTAGCTTAAACATAAAAACAGCCAGCAAACTGAGGAAAGGTAGTGAAATCAATGTAGTAAAATCGATATTAAAGTTTAAAAACTGAGTCAATTACGAGCTACATTTATTGAGCAATCAAAGATAAGTAGACAAGAACAGCAGCAGCCGAACAGCAAAAGGAGTTATCCAAAGCAAACAAAGTAAAACACCAATGGAACCACAGAAGACCAAGTATTTTAGTATGAAAACTTTTAATCACTATTCATCAGAATGACTGCATCAGAAAAACAAAGAGCAACCATGAACTCACTATTTAAATACTAAAATCATTAAGCTGAAACCAAATCAAGCCTGTTTAACAATTTACAATTAAGTGAACCACACCACTCAAGTAAAAAAGAGCTCGTTAAATACATATAAAAAATATGTGTGTAAGACAAGTATTTAATATTTATTAATACCACATTGCCAAAAATCAGTGACTCCTCTGTTATTCAATAAATTCTCTATTTATTCCACAATGGGTTGAAAAACAGCAGCAAATTTCACCAGAAAACCTCTTATTTAATAATTATCTTTCTGTTTTTTAAAAAACATTTATTGTTAACTGTGTCGAAAACCCAAAAATTGGGGTGCTTTTCGGAATACCCAAGCTCCACAAGTGCACAAAGAACCCCCCCTTTAGGCCAATCATTTCGGCTTCTGGGAGTTGCACTGACTGCATATCACGGTATTTGGATCATATTTTGAAACCGTATGTGAAACGGTTACCTTCACACAGAGCCGACTCCTGGGACTTTTTGGACCAGTTAAGAATCTTCATTTCTGGTCTAGAGGATTCATTGGAGCACTACTTTAGGTTAACAGTGGATGCAGTCTCATTGTTTACTTGTATACCACAGGACATTGATGTGGATTACATCAAGTGTTTTTTGGTAAAATATACACATTTGAGTAATCAGAGTGTGATTACATATACATCCCTATCAGATATACTGTTAGAACACAGTTATTTTTTGTTTAATGATAATTTTTAGATAACTTTCAGGTATGTCTATGGGTGCAACAGTGGGGCCTTACTTATGTCAACCTGGTACTTGGATGGTGGGACTTGGAAATTCTCCCACATGTTGAGTGTTATGACAAAGTCATCTTTTATAAAAGATTTGTGGATGACCTCTTCTTCATTGCTAGGAAGGAGAGTTTCACCATGGAAAGTTTCACTGAGGCACTAAATACTAGTGCCCATTGTTTGAAATTTACACTTGGGGGCTCAGGTTTGGCAGTTCCGTTTTTCGATGAAGTGCTTAAGTGGGACTTGTTTAGTAACAATGTGGTCAGTACTATCCACAGAAAAAAATATGTTTTGTAACCGTTATGTACATTTTAAAAGCAGCCATCCCACATTTATCAAAAGAAATATTCTCCGCGGTCAATTTATATGGGCTTCCCAGATGACCATAGAAGATTTTTCTTTTTTGGAAGAAATAGAATTTATAAAGAAATTTTTGGAAAGGGGATATCCTGGTGAGATGTTGGATAGTGCAGCTAGTGAAATAGTGTCCAGAAGGGATATGGATTTTCCCCCAATTCTGAAAAAAGGTTTTTCAAAAAGGATGGCTGCTAACACCAGTGATACAAGCAAACCTAGGTTTTGCTTGGATACGAGTGTTGACAACTATCAGATTTATAAGATCATTCAAGAAAATTGGAAGGTCACTTGGGAAATGGTGATATGGTTAAAGTAGTGGGCGACGTACCAGCTTTTGAATACAAGAAAAATCAGAATATTAAAGACATGCTGAAAATCAAGGCCTGGGGCCTTTGTCATTTGGACATTGGTAGAATGTGAATGTTTAAGTGCACAGGTTGTAAAGGCATGCAGGTACATAAAAGTGGGTCCACATATTTTCTTGCAGCATCTAGATTATAACATTACAGTTCCAGCTAGAACAGACTGCAACACCGAAGGTATTGTTTATGTTGCTATGTGCAGTGGATGTCCAGCATTTTACGTGGGAATGTCCACTAGACGTTTGCGCAAACGTATTTTGGAGCATGTGTAATTTACTTGTACTTAAAACCCCCTCCACAGATCACACGATACAGTAAATTTAACAGCATCTTATTAGACACCCTGAACTTCCTTGCCCCCTCTAGACGAATTAGAATTGAATCCAACTATGCCCACTGACTTTCCAAAGATACTAGATCTCTAATGCATAAGAGAGACAGTGCTTGGAAAGCCTGTGTCAAGACAAAAGAATTACCCCTACTACAATATTACAAGGAACTGCAAAATCTTGCCAAGAAACAATGACAAAAAATCCTACTATAACTCTCCACAAATCAATAGCAAATCCAACCCTCGTAAGCCTCTTTAAACAAGATTCTTTGTCTGGGCTGCCCTTCCAGTCTCTCCCCTTTCCCAAATAAACCCCGTCTAGAAACTGCTACTCTCCTCAATAAACACTTCATTGACACAATCCAAAAACTCACACCCTCTAGCCCCAACACAACTGCCCCCTACCCCTTCTAACCCATTCAACACTAACCTCTTCCCCTTTCAGCCTGTTCTCACTTCCTATATTAAATCTCTTCTTCTGAAGCTTAAACCCTGCTCTCCCTCCACAGATCATCTTCCTGCTACCTTCCTCAAACTTGCTGCTGAATCTATAGCCTATCCTGTATTCATACTAATCAACAGATCCATTCAAGAAGCAACAGTCCCTCTCATCTGGAAATCCTTCTTCACCATCCCCCTGCACAAAGGGGAAACTCTACTGACCCATCCAACTATAGACCCATTGCCATCCTATCCACTTTATCTAAAATACTGAGAAAATGCATTCACTCTCAGCTATCTACTCCAACAAAACCTCCCTACTCCTACTCAACATGGATTTAGGCCAAGCCACAGCACAGCTACTGCCCTCCTATCTTTTACTCGCACTATCAATGAGGCCAGTGATAATAACCAACTCATATCCCCTCTCTTTCTTGACCTCTCAAAAGCTTTTGACACCATTTCTCACCCTTTACTCCTGACCAAGCTATCCAATCTCAACCTATCTCCTGCATCCCTAACCTGGTTCTCTAGCTACCTCTCTGGGAGGCTACAATCTGTCAGATGGCCCTCCTCCTGCTCAACCTCCATTACAGTCACATCAGGTGTTCCACAGGGTTCCATCTTGGGCCCCCTCCTATTTAACATTTGTACAAATTAACTAAACACATCCTGCAAACAATCGTCCCTAATCCAATATGCTGATAACTCGACTCTCATCTCCATCTCTAGCAATATCTCTGAACTCCATGCCCAAACTCAGGCCACCTTTCTATCCATTGAGAAATGGCTGTCTGACAATCTACTCATCCTAAACCTAAAAAAAAAAACTCTTGCTCTTTCTCCCCACCATAAGTCCAGCTTTGTTATCATATCCTCCAATAACACCATCATACAACCTGAACCCAACACAAAGCTCCTAGGCACCATCATTGATGAACTCAATTTTAACTTAATCCAATGTATAAAAAAAAAAAACACCAGAAACTATGCATGCTCTATCGTAACTGAAAATTTCTAACACCCAGTGCTAGACTCTCCCTAGCACAGGCTCTTCTCCTCCCCTCCCTTCTCTATGCTGCTCCAATCCTAACAAACATCCAGGCCACAACCTTGTCCAAACTTCAACAAACATACCATAAAATAGTTAGATTTATCACCTACTCCCCTTACAAAATCACACCACTACCTTGCACTCAACTCCCTCCAATGGCTTGAACTCTCCCAGCAACTCCTTCTAAAACAATTTCAAATAATACACTCTATACTATACAAACCATCTTCCTGCCCAGCTCTCTCCTCCCTGGTATCCCCTTACCCCCCCCCCCCCGGACCATCCCAACCTCTAACCAGCAACTTCTGAATATCTACCAACCAAAGAGAAATGTGGGCAAACTACTCTATAAATGCTCCATCACCCAAGCTTGGAACAAACTTCCTATACACATACACTAAATTACCCAACCATTACACTTCAAAAGACAGCTCAACCTTTTTCTACTCAACACCAATACAGGCCCTACTTAACTCCTCCACTCTCTCATATTTCAGTCCCATCAAAATTGCATACACACTAGGCTCTACCTTTCTCACTACTTAACCCAGTTGGTAATTATTGTGGTCAAGACAATCTCTAAGTTCTGCTAGCTTAATTTTTGCAGTTTATTTTGCTATTTAACTGTAGTGCTACTTGTAGGTTATTATGTGTGTGTTGCTCACTACTGTTTCTTTTTCTACTGCTGTATTTCTAATTGTAGTATCTTACAGTGCTAAATTTTATTACACTGTTAACCGTTTTTGTAACTTGAGCTTTTCTCCTCGGGTCTCCACTGAAAATGGGCCACTCACCCAGCTGGAATAACCCGGTTAACAAATGTCAATAAATAAATAAATACATACATACATAAATAAACAAGATCCAAAATAATACAATATAACCCTCCTATTAAAGGCACAACTCACTATTACCTAAAAAAAAATCTAAAATACAATAAAAATAATTATAACACATTCCTTAATCAAATATTAATAAATAAAATCTCACATCTATAAAGTGCTTTCATCTTTAAAACACTGTATTCATTTAAATCAGGCCAAGCATATGCATTCAGGTGTACTTGCCAAGTTACTTCTTTCTGTTCTAAAAGCAGCAAACTAGGACCACCCCTTATTTCTTCTTCTGCAATATCAATGGCCATATATTTTATGATATGCCCCTCATTTTCCACCACAAGTTTAGCAAGTGCATTATTCATCCTACTTTTCTTAATGCTATACTCATATTCACAGACATGCTCCCTGAGCACATGATCTATTTTCCCCATGTAAAAACATGGGCAACACTGGCAAAGGGTCAAGTATACTACCCTTTGTGTTTCACAATTAAATGTCTCTCAGATTTGGTACTCTTGCCTCCTAATCACAAAAATGTGTCCCTACTTTAATCTACAAAATGAGCAAAAAACACATTTCATTAGGGAACCCATCCTTTTAGTCACTAAATTTTCCAGTAAGTTTTTAAAGTTCCTACCCCTATGGAAAACCATTTTCAGTTCATCCTCCACCTTACTTTTAACATTCCAATTCTCAGCCAACAAAACCCAGTTTTTATATACAATTTGTTGAACCATTCTCATGTCCGAACAAAATGTGGTGATAAATTTTGTGTTATACTCTCCCTTACTCTTAACCATCGATGTTCTTAACTCGCATCAACACTAGAACAAAAAGATTTCCTTATTACTGTTGCTATAAGATAGTCAAATTATAGGACATAGTCTACAAAGGTGTACAGATCACAGACAGTTGTGAAGGTGCTAAAATCTCTAACAAATTTATCAGTGTGAAATGGGGTGCTGTCTATGCTGCAAGCTGCTGTCGAGATCCATTTACCAAAGATGACAATGAATGCTGACAATGTTAAAGTTATTTGTTTTTGGATGCAAAGCCGCTACACCACTAATTTCTAGGGTTTAGGCTTTGCTGCTATAGCATGGTGTCAGATGCTGAGTGAACAACAGCCATCCTGCAGCCACTGGCAAACATACAATTTATATTGGTTAGAAGTTTGGATATATGAGAAACAGGTGCTAAACAGAAGGGGTCCAAGTTACTAAGCACTTGAGAAAGCAAAAAAGTGACTAGTGGTGTTTCTAAGTGGCACCTGCTACTTTTACTATGTGGGTTATATCTGCCAATCAGACTGCTATCCATCTAACATAAGGAACTGAATTTAGGCCTTTAAGCCGGTTTACAATTCCAACATGTGCAACATTGTCAAAGGCCTTGGCCAGATCCAGGTATGCTGTATGAAACATATGGTGACTATGTACAGTTTCACTGACTTTCTAAGAAGTTTTCTAAGTTTAGAAGATATGCTCTTCTGTTGACAAAAAATACTTAAACTTGTGGGTCTAGAGAAATAATATGTTTTATACTAGAGCATATAAAATCAGATATAATATGTACTTTGGCTTTGCAAATTAGGGTCATTTACGAACCACAAGATCATCAGCCCAAGACCTGAGCTGACCTTCACGGAAGGGCATAACAAAAGCAATTTTCCATATCTCAAGAGCATACACTGCGGTTATATTGAAGCTGAAAAGTTTTAGTTCAGTAACACTGCATTTAGCACGGTTAATTAAGCAACTAGGTATACTGTCAATGGCAATCCAAAATGTTCTGTGCAAGTCCACCAGAATGTAACCAAAAACCAAACAGTAGAAACACACACTGAAGTATGTGCACCCAGCTAGAAAAGTTTATTGCATGAACATTAAAGACTTCCATTCCAAAGAACTTAATCAAAATGTCATTACACTCCATTACAAGATATTTAAACCATAAAATCCAGTCATGTGATGAGTTACAACAAATCGCATATAATCAATGACATCAAATGTATATCACATCATAACTAGAAAATATAGTTAATATTAGAAATTCCTGTATATTTAAAAAAACTCAAAGATAATAATACTAAAGACCCACATTAAAAAAAGCATCAAGTAAACAAGCTTTACAGTTCTAACAATTAATAAGCTTGCTATAAAAATAATAAACAACCACGATTTTGGCTATTATAATTTAGCAGATCTAAGTTCAAGAACACTAGTGATGGAAACATGGTCATTTAGAACTAGCTCATTCATTGCATTCAAACTAAGCTGTCAAATGAGCTCACAATATTCCACCTCTAGGACCTGGATCAATTTTCTCAAGCATGAAACATAAAACCCTCAAAACGGCAATCATTTTATATCTCAATAATACTCGTAAATGTTTACTTGGAACAGTCTTTCAAATTTTCCCTTCTTAAACTTTTACATGTCAGACAGGAAGCCAAGTATACAACACCCTTCATGTTTGGTAATTATATAGTCTTGGACACCAATCACCCTATCATACTCATGTACAACAACATTAGGGCCATCACTAATGTACTTGCACTGTCCACACTTTGATAGCACTAATGATAATGTACGGGGCTACAAGTTTTAGCCCTCGCAAAAATATATTTTAATTTTCTGTCCCCAATAAAAAAAAAAAAACTAATGGTTTCACCCCATTTTACTCTCTAAATCCATATTGAAAATCAAATTCCAATTTCAAGTAATAATATGACTAATTTCATTAGTATCACTGAAACAAGATATAACCAGAGCTTTCCTCCTATGATATACACAATCATTGTTGACCTTAACTTCTTTGGAAAACCCATTTCTTAAAACTGGCTTAAAATGTGTGCACCTTTTTAATTTTATCTTGTTGTCCATCTCTTCCACCAAGAGCATTCGATAAACTCTTACCCTGAAAAGATCTAATAATACTTTTCCTTGTTAAATAAACTTTCTTCAGTAACTAATCTGGAGAGTCACAACAGTTACCTCTTCACATTGTTCCTTTTTTGATGGAATAAGTGGTTGCTGGTGAAATGTAAACAGGCATTTCAAAATGTGTAATTTCTAAAATAGTACATCCAAATCTGTTTTGTACTCTATTCTTACATACCATTAAGTTGAAGTAATTAATACTTTTGAACTGAAGTAGTAAATTTCAAAAAAGTAGTAGTATGAGAAAAAGAAGTTATGTCTTACCATAACGTTCCATCTGTGTTGTTCATCTTCTTTCATTCATCACTGATGGGTTTGGTTCAGAGCCCTCAGAACTGGGAAAGCTCGCCCCAGCCAAAAAACTCTCGAGCCAAGTCTCTACCCAGAATCCCCTTCTCCCTGTTACCTCAGATCGAGTTTGCTAGAGAAAAGGAAGTAAAGCTGAGGCCACTTCTGCGCAGCTACCCTAGGGCACCACTTAGACCCAAAGCATCCCCCAGGAGCCTTTGGAGGGGGAAGGAAGGTGGGAAGTGATGAATGAAAGATGAACAACACTGATGGAACCTTATGGTAAGACATAACTTTATCTGATGCTGTTAATCTTCTTTCCATTCATCACTGATGGGACAGAATCCCAAGCTACCCTGAGGTCCATGGGCAGCCCTTATGGAAGAACATTCCTGAGTACCATTCAACACTGATGGGACAGAATCCCAAGCTACCCTGAGGTCCATGGGCAGCCCTTATGGAAGAACATTCCCGAGTACCACTGAGCTGAAGGCAGCTCTCCCACTGGAGACCAAGTCCAATTTGTAAGGATTGATAAATGTACGAGACTTAGCCCAAGTAGCTGCTGCACAGATGTCATCCATGGAAGCCCTGGAATGGAAAGCTACAGATGTTGCCATAGATCTAGTGGAGTGAGCTTTAACTTTTGGCATAGGTTCATTACTGAAGGAATAGATTAAACATATGCAATCTCTTAGCCATTTTGATAAAGTATCATGAAAACAGCCTCTCCCATTCTGGGCCCAGAACAGGAGATGGAAAGCTGTTCAGATTTACGGATAGGTATGGTCCCTGTCTAGATAAAATCTCAACTGTCTATGTATGTCTAAAGTGTGAAGACAGTACTCTCCTCTATTGGCAAAATTCAAAAAGAACACTGGTAGGTTAATGGTCTGGTTTATGGAGAATTCAGAAAACTTTGGGGAGAAAAGATGGATTCCCCCAAAGTAATACTCTGTCTTTATGAAAGACCAGATAGGACCTCTTGATGCACAATGCCTGCAGCTCTGAGAATCTTCTGGCACATGTGATGGCTACCAAGAACAAGGATTTCCAAGACAAAAACTGTAGGTCACACTGCGCAACAGGTTCAAAAGGTTTCTGAGTCGAAGACTGAAGGACTACAGTGAGGTTCCACAGGCTGTCTGACAGAAGGCCTGATATGAGAAGTCCTCTTGAAGAAAGCCTCTGGTGGGACTGGATGGATAACTCTTTTTTTGAAACAACTATCTCTGAAGTTGCTTCTTCCCTTTGACTGGGTGGAATGTTGGGAAGTTTTCTTGGGAAATTTAGTTGACAAGAAAGGGGAATGGTGTAACCTCTGGTGATAATGCTCTGCACTCAGTGATCAGTGATGATGGACTGCCAAGCAGCTTAGTGCAGAGAGAAACAACCCCTGACTGCTTCCAGAGGTAAGCAATTGGGCTGCTCCTCAGGAGCGCTGATAAGTCTATCCAGAGAAGGAATCCCTTGAGCCCTGATTAGGAGGACCCTCTCTGCCTCTATAGGGGCATCTTCTGGAATTGTTACCCCCTTTGCCTCTGGGAGTATCATCACCACGTCCAGCATGGAAGGGACCCTGAGATTTATTATGTCACATCTTTACACTACTCTGATTCCTGGAGAAGATGCGTTGAGGGTTGGAAAACCGTAGGCCTAAGGCAGACAGGGTCTTTCCATCTTGCTCGCACCTGGCTAGTGTGTCCTTTACTTTGGAGCCAAAAAGGGATGAAAGCTTTGATGGGAACATTCAGAAAGGATGACTTGAAGGGGTCCGCGAGTTCATAAATGTGCATCCAGGCATGACACCTCATAATGGCCAAAGCTGCTGCTCTAGCTGGCCCTTCAGTTGCATGCGACAGCAACCTCATGGACAAGTTGGATATGGATTCCAGGGTTACGAGCTGTGAGGCTACTTTGTCTCTGACCTCGTCAGACAACTGTCCTGTGAGCGTCCCAGAGAGTTTGGAGATCAAGTCCCTCTGGAGCCTCGTAAAATCTGCCAAATAATTCAGGGACCATATGGCAAAGGTCTCTGATGCAAAAACATGCTTCCCAAGTCTGTCCACCACCCAGGACTCCCTGTTGGGCAGGTGGACAGCGGGACTTTCCTTAGCCAAGTCCATTTTCATGGCCACCACCACCACTACCATAGCATCAACTGGTAACCCTTGGACCAATGTGGTTCCCCTGTGGAGGGGAAATAATTTTGTCTGGTCTCCAAGGGATCGCCTCAATGGAATCAGGGTTCTTCCAAGCACGCTGCACGATGAGCTTATCAGAAGGTGGTCACCCAAGAGGTAGAAGGCCGGGCATGAAAACCGTGCAGGAACATGTACTCCTCAGAAGAAGGGTTGAGGGACCTGTAGTCACCTCTCTGCTTTAACATTTTCAGGATATCTCCAGGTGGTGACCATAGGGACCCTTCACCATTATCGTAATCCATGTCTTCCATTAAGGACTCCTCGGGTGAATCCATGTGCTTCCTCTTGAATGTCTTTTGAAGGGGGCTCCTCAGTGGGGGACTCCGAGGAGTATTCGGAAGAGCAGGTACCCTGAACAGGGGTATCTTGCAGCTTCTCTGCCCAGTGTCCAGTGGGGGGGTGGTCTGTGACAGCTGTAGCTCAGAGGGTGAAAACTGGGGTTTTGACATCGAAAGAGTGCTGCCAGAAGCAAGAGCCCTCTCCATCATGCAGAAGGCAGGCCCACCCAGGGATGGGAGCCTGGAAACGAGAAAGACAACCTCGGGACCGGGGTCACACCCCGGTCTGATGAACCCGCCTCCATGGATGGAGCCTCAAGCAGGATTGGTGCGGACGAGGCTATCAGCACAGAGGACGGAACAGAGGAGAGAGGTGGCTTCACACCCCGGGCCAACACGCCCATCCCCCAAACCCCAGATTAAGGAAGGACCGGTTCAGTGGGAACCAAAGACCAAAGGGACAAACTTTGAGCTGGTGTAGATGCACTGTAGGCGCCAAGGTGATGGGTTCCAAGAAGGATGTTAGAGCAGAAGACTTTGGAACTGAGATGGTAAAAGGAGGAGTGCAAGATGAAGTCCATGTATAAGGCAACCCAAGTCCTACAGGTGGATGGATCTTAGAAAGTGAGGGAATCCCCCTGGCTAACAGCTGGTCTACAAGATGCACCATTTCATGTTCAGAAAGGCTCCTGGTGGATCTAGTGCATACTCCAGAAGGGGAGTCAGGACAGTCAAAGGGGCTATACGCTTGGCCCAGAAATGGATCTATGGAGGGGGGAATATCAGGTCCATGGTGCAAGGTCTGCTAGCACTGAAGTCTCCAGTTTTGAGACCGGATGTAAGGGATCAAATCCAGTGAGGTCAGTACAACACTCGGTGCCGAAGTGGCACTCGGAGCTGAAACGGTCGGTTCCAAAATGTTAACTAATGACGCAGTCAAAGGTGTGCCTGGAGCCAAAGTGGCCACAGGTGCCAAAGTTGAAATAGGCATAGTAAGGTCTATGATCAGTGCTGGAGGGAGGACCGGTGCCAAAATGGGTGCCAGTATTGATGGTTTTGAGATGGTTGGAGCCAAAGAAGACTGAGCTGAGGAGGCTGATTTATGCTCCGAAGATAACTTTGGGACCTTTGATTTCCCAGGCTTGCTCTTATCACCCAATGGTGAAGAAGGAACACAGTGGGATCTCTTTTTGTCCTTAGAAGGAGGGGTTGAGACCTCCATTGCAGAAAAGGCCTCTGAGAAGGGAGACTTGAGTAAGCCTTTCAGAATGAGTTTATTTTTGTACTCATTAAGAGTGCATTGACAAACTCTTGAAAAATGTCACATGGAAGTTGCACCAAAAGGTGGGACACTCCCAACTGTGTACACAATCATCATGAGAATCACTGTTAGGTAAAGTACAGTTTTGTACCTACCATAAATGTAGCTGTTCGAGTGTACACCCTGCTGCAGTCATCACACTTGGGTTATCCTGTCGTCAGGCGGTCCTGCAGTCGGCCGGAATTCCAAAGTCTCGGTCCGGCATCGGTTGCTGTCGCTTCTTCCCTGACGTCAGTGTGCCAGGAGTATATATAATGCATCCAACGCCATTTTCTTCAGTTTTTCTTGCCCCAGATGTCAGGTGCCCCCAAAAAGGTGGTCAGTAATTAGTACCAATTTATGAAGTTTTAGCACAAACACAAAATCCCTCTAGATATAAGCAAATACATCAGGAAGGTTTTGTAGAGATTTAGTCAGTTAGATCAAGGGGATGGGGGGGGGGGGGCGTAACCTGGACTGCAGTAGGGTGTACACTCGAACATCTACATTTATGGTAGGTACAAAACTGTTCTATGTTCATCGTGTTACCCTGCTGCAGTCATCACACTTGGGTAGAATCCCAAAGCTAAGGATGAGTGGAGGATTCATAGAGGGTTACAGGAGGTTAGAAGGCCCTGCAGAACTGCAGTGGCGAAGCCAGCTCTAGTCTTAGAGTAAAGTGGTAAGTGGTAGTGTTTGGTAAAAGTGTGTACTGAACTCCAAGTTGCACCTTCCAAAATCTCCTTGGTTGGTACCCCCCTGAGGAAGGCTGTAGATGTAGCTGTTGCCCTGGTAGAGTGGAGCGTAATGGTAGCAGGAACTGGTTTTCCATGATGGGTATAGCAAAAACGAATGCAATGTCCTATCCATTTGGAGATGGTTTGTTTTGATATAGCCTTCCTTGTGAAGCTGTAGCATAGGATACAAAGAGCTGGTCAGATTTTCCGAAAACCTTAGTTTTATCCAAGTAGTAACGAAGTTGCCTGTGAATGTCCAAGGAATGCAGGAGTCTTTCTCCTTTGTTCTGTGGATTTGGGAAAAAGGTGGGTAAGTGGATGGTTTGATTTAAAGCCACACTGGAAACCACCTTAGGCATGAAGGAAGGATTAGTACGCAGAGAAACTCTGTCTTGATGGAAAATGAGGAAAGGTTCCACTGCCATTAGTGCCTGCAGCTCTGAGACTCTTCTAGCTGAAGTTATTGCTAGCAGCAGGGCAGTCTTCCATGATAGAAACTGTAGATCTGCAGAGAAAGCTGGTTCAAAGGGAGGTAGCGGAAGTTTTTCCAGAACAAAATTGAGGTCCCATTTGGGTGTAGGTGCTCTCCTAGGGGGGTCTAATGTTTTTTGCCCCTCTGAGGAACTGCCTTAGCAGTGGATGTGAAAATAAGGGTGGATCCGTGTTGTAGTGGGCTGAAATAGCTGATGCATGTATTTTAATGGAAGAAAAAGAAAGTCCTTTGTGCAACATCTCAGTTAAATACTGTAGAATCTGAGGCATGTGCGGCTGAAGTGTGTTTTGGTCTTTAGCTTGGTTCCAGGCGCAAAATCTTTTCCATTTGTCCGAGTAGGCCTTCCTGGTGCTGGGCCTCCTAGATTCCAGAAGAACCTCCATAACTGCTTGTGAAAGAGGAGCTGGCTGGATGCTTAGTTGATTTGCCATGCAGCCAGATTTAAGGTTTTGAGCTGGCTGTGTATAATCTGAATGTTTTGCTGTGTGAGCAAATGAGCAATTTGTGGCAAAATCCAAGATGGGCCTTGGGCCATATTCCTTAATAGTGGGTACCAGTGCTGGCGTGGCCAGGCTGGGGCTATGAGTATCAGTCGTGGTCTCTCCTTTCTGATTTTCAGTAGCACCTTTGTGAGGAGAGGCAATGGAGGGAAGGCATATCAGGTTTTTCCAACTGAATGAGAGTGCGTCCACTTTCCAAGCTTGATGGTGAAGTGACCTTGTACAAAATTTTGTTAGCTGATTTGGGGGGTGGCAAACAGGTCTATGTCTGGAAGGCCCCATTTTTGAGTTATCATTGGAAATACTTGTGGATCCAGCTTCCACTCGTGGTGATCCATGATGCTTCTGCTGAGGTCGTCTGCCAATGTGTTCTTTTTTCCTGGCAGGAACTGAGCTTGTAACTGAACTTGGTAAGCCAGTGCTGTGTTCCACAAGGTCATTGCTTGTCTGCATAGGGGGTAGGAGTGTGTACCTCCTTGTTTGTTTATGTACCACATTATTGTGGTGTTGTCCGTCCTTATTGTAAGTTGTCCTGGATGTGATAGGTTCTTGAAGGCTGTCAGAGCATTCTGTACAGCTAGCATCTCTTTTTGATTGATGTGCAGATTTCTTTGATCTGCAGTCCATACGCCTTGAACGCACTGTCATGCCATGTGTGCCCCCCAGGCGTAGTCCGATGCATCTGTTGTCATAGTTTGCCTGGCTGGGGGCAAGGTGAAAGGCTGACCCTTGTTGAGGTGACATGCCTGTGACCACCATAGAAAATCCTGTTGTAGGCACGGAATGAGAGATATTGTGTCCAAGCTGTGGCTGTGTTGAGACCATACACTTTTTAGGTACCACTGTAATTTCCTCATATGCAGCTTTGCAAATGGTATTAGTAGTATGCAAGATGCCATGAAGCCCAAGGCCTGCAGAATTTTTCTTGCAGGGAGTAGAGTCTTTGTTGCCATTGTTTTGAAATATTGAGTCAGTTGTAGTTGTTTGTCTGGCGTCAGATAAGCCTTCTGGGCCGTTGTATTCAAGCTGGCACCCAGGAATGTCATATTTTGTGAGGGTACTAGTTCTGATTTCTTTTCGTTTACTGTGTACCCCAGGCAACTTAGAAGATGTTTTACAAAAGCCAAATGTTGTAAGAGGATGTCCTTGCTTTCTGCTTGAATGAGGCAGTCGTCCAGGTATAGGTATATTTGAATTCCTCTTTGTCTGCAGTATGCAATTACTGGTGCCAGGCATTTTGTGAAGACCCTGGGCGCAGTAGATAACCTAAAGGGCAGTGCAGAGAATTGGTAATGGGTTGAACCTGCAATGAAATGGAGGTATCTACTGCAACTTTGTCTGATAGGGACATGCAGGTATGCCTCCTTGAGGTCCAACATTACTAGCCATGCTTTCTTGCCCAACATGGGAAGAAGCTGCTGTAGTGTTAGCATCTTGAATTTGGGTACTTGTAAGAAGGTGTTTAGAATTGAAAGGTCCAGAATTGGTCTCCAGGCATTGTCCTTTCTGGGGACTAGAGTCTTGAGTAAAATCCTTGGCCTTGCTCTCGTGTAGGTACCAGTTGAATGGCTCTCATATCCATGAGGGCTGTAATTTGTTTTTGTGCCTCTGCCCATTGATTTTGTGACAGGTTTGGCATTCCTCTTTTCATTGGCAAGGTGTGGAAATGGAATCTGTATCCTTGTGAAATTATGTCTAGGACCCATTTGTCCTTTGTGACAATGTGCCAGTTGTCTGAAAAAAGTGCGAGTTTTCCTCCCAAGGGAGCTGCCATGAGACTGTTGCTTGGCCAGATGAGGTGCAAGTCATTGAGTTTGCCTTCTGGTGGATTGGGGCCTGTTCTTCTCCTCCCTTCTGTGTTGCAGTGCCCCATTGTCGAGGTTTGTATTGGGCTTGTGGTTGTCCTCTGCCTCTTGGACGTCTGTATTTACCCCTCTGTGGTCTGTCAGTAGCTGGAAAGGACCAATTTTTAGTTGGCCAATTTCTGCTGAAGCAAGGGGGCTATACCTGTAGAAAATCTTTGACTGTCTGCATAGATTTTGCCTTATCCTCCATTTTCTTTAAGACTTCTTCTGCCTTAACTCCAAATAGAACATCCTGCTGTAAGGGAACATCTAGAAGCTTTGCTTCAACATGATCAGGCAGAGTTTGTTCCTTTAACCAAGCATGTCTACGTATAACAGACCCAGTGACAGCTGCTCTGCAGGGAGCCTCCAAAGAATCAAAACCACATTGTAAAGTATGTTTGCCCACCTGTTCAGCTGCATGCAACAGATCCTGCATTTCTTTCAATTCAGACTGTTGAGGGAGTGTGCTCATTTTTTGTTTTAGCTGAAACATGAGAAATTGATGTTATTTTAGCATGTGAAATTGGCAATTTAGTGCTCTCATAGCTAGAGTGGCTGAGGTGTAAACCTTTTTCCCCACACCTGTCTAGCGCTCTGGAGTCCCTTTCCGAGGGTACAGGATTTTTTGCCATAGAAGCCTTAGCCCCTTTGGGACCCTGGGAGATGGTCTCTGGATCAGCAACAGGACTTTTATAAAGGAATTTGTGTGAATCAGGCACTCTATAGTATCGGTCTGGTTTGGCTGGAGCAGGAGGCAGAGAATCTGGGTTCAAAACTGATTCTAAGTAAACATCATCCACAATGTCTAAAACAGGGGGGATGGCAAGTGGTCTGTGCTGGGGGAGTAAAAGAAACTCTCTTAGCCTTTTCTTTGAGTCAGTGTAGTCCTGACCTTCCCAGTGAAAATGTTCACTCATGGTGTGTAAAGTTTCCCCAAAGGAGTAGTCTTCAGGAGGAGAAGCTGAGGGAATAGAATCCTCAGCATCAGAATCTTCATAAGGGGAGAAGGAGTAATCCTGGTCCTCAGAGGAGCCTGAGAAAATAGACACTTGATCAGAGGAGGCATAATCTTCCTCTTGTCTAGGCCTTTTGTCAGGTGGGGGTTGGGAACCCCTGATTAAAGAGATCAAATCTTCAGCCATTTTAAGCATCTGTTTCTTAGGCATGGGGCCTTGAACTGGAGACTGAAGTGCAGTCTTTTCAGGTTTAATAGGGGTCTTAAGCTTAGGATACGTTTTTATGGTGAGCGTCGTCGGGCTGAAGACGCCTTCAGAAACCGAAGGTGTTTCTGCAGCACCTACATCTCTTTCTGCAGAGTCGTCGGTAGGGGCTGAACAAAAAGGCTGTGTCTGCCTAGCACTCTCCGCCAAAGGCTCCGAAGCGGTCTTGGGTTCCAAATCTGCGGTAGTCAGCCTCACTGAAGACCGGTGAACCGGAGACTGGTCCAGCCGAGGCCTCTGAGTCTGGCTTGGGCCTAGGCTGCCTGTCCTTATCCTTGCGTTTTTTTGTGCACACTGGTAGTCGGTTGCTCCGACGGCATTGTGTAGTTAAATTTTCTACCAAAATAGTGTCGTGCGAAATCAAAGCTTCTTTTTATAGTATGCTTATTAAACCTAGCACAAAAACGACAACCAGTGATGTCGTGGTCTGGGCCTAGGCAAGGTATGCAGTAAGAGTGAAAATCCTTATGAGGTATTTGCTTCCCACAAGAAATACAATTATTAACTTTTTCTGACATCGGTCTGAGGCAAAAAAAGTTTCCCCAATGGGGTACTTAGCTTTATTGAAGACTACGGATCTGAAATTCGACTTCGAAAATCTCAGGAGTCAGCCGACCGGCACTTGTGAACTGCTTTGGGCACCACGCGGCAAGAAAGACTGAAGAAAATGGCGTCGGATGCATTTTATATATATATACCCCTGGTGCACTGACGTCAGGGAAGAAGCGACAGCAACCGATGCCGGACCAAGACTTTGGAATTCCGGCCGACTGCGGGACCGCCTGACAACAGGATAACCCAAGTGTGATGACTGCAGCAGGGTAACATGATGAACATCTTGCCCTTACATGAAGTACAAAACTTAAAACCTGAAGTACCCTTCTTATCCAACATCTTGATAGAAAAAAAAACACCACAGGTCAACTGTATAATCCAACTATAATCAAAGTCAACTCCGTTCAGAAAAGTCACAAATATAACAATACAAGTACAATAGAGAAAAGAAAGGAAACACCTGAATAAAAGACAGCTAATAGGTTAAACAATACCTACTATGGTATTGAAGAAATACCACAAGGGTAAGGGAGGAAGGCCATACCAACAATGGTACTTGAAAGTGTACCAATGGTAACTACGAGTAGAGAGGAAAAACCAAGGTCAGACAGAAGAAAAGATTAGAAAAACTAATCACTTAATAAAATATGAAGATATCCAAAAATTTTCACACAAATATCAAAAATGTTTCACTTAGCTAAGAGCTCGACTGAAACTCGTCTTTATGGCTATGTGGCAAACTAGATTTGAGGTAACAGGGAGAAGGGGATTCTGGGTAGAGACTTAGCTCAAGAGTCTTTTGGCTGGCGCGAGTTTGGTAAAAAGGCCAACTTGGTTCCAAGGGCTTGGAACCAAACCCATCAGTGATGAATGGAAAGATTAACAACATCAGATGTATAATTTAAAAATTCATCCCAGTGTGTTTAACTCACCTTCCCACGAGATAAGTCATCAAGGAATCTACCAAAATAATTGATATTTCATAAATTCTGACTGAAAAACCTTCTTCCTAGGCCAATAATACAAGGTTTGCAAAAACTGGTTTGAAAGCTGCGCCCATAGCCGGACCTGTAACCTGTTTGAAATATTTACCCTCAAAGAAAAACAAATTGTATTTTAAAACCATTTCCATGAATCTCAGCAATAGGAAGTTCAAACTTGTTGAGCATCTCAGTAAATCAATTTAATCCTAAGCCACATGGTACAACAATCTATAAACTTAAAATATCTATAGTAGCAAACCAATTTGATCATACAAAAGCTTCTGAAGACTATCCAAAAATACCAGGAATCTTTTAAAGCATTTTACTTATTCTTTATGACATTCTTAAGTTTCATGTCCATAAAGATGGCATATTGTTCAGTTTTAGGACCAGCTGCTGCCGCTGTAGATCTTGTATGAGGGTCATGGTTAGCCTTGTGCATCTCAGGGTTACCATCAAAGGCAGAAATACAAGGAAATGACAGAACTGGTAGTTTGTTCCAATATCAAGCAAAATATAGTGCCTCTTTCCCATGGAAAACAATCAGCAGACCCGGGTAAAAATGTAAAGCTTACAAGTGTCACTTTTATCACCCAAAACACAGTAAAAAGCACTTTAAAACACTTGGTAAGGCCCAACAAGTAAAATAAATACAGTGTCTTCAGAGAAAAATGTTTTTTCAATTACTTTTAAACTGACAGGGAAAAAAGAGCACTCATTTAAAAGTACAATTGGGCCTTGTGACAGTCCATCAAGCATACAAGCCTAGCTTAAAAATAACTTTCCTAAAGAGAAAGCATACAATAAAACCATTTTTATAATGTGGAAGGTTTTTCCTCAAAGAACTCTTATCTGCACTGCAAAGGAACAGTACAAGCCGGCCTTAGATCCTTAAAGTCTGCATAGGACCGCTCTCTTCAATGGTAGGAAAGTTATAAAGGGTGTGGTGCCCAAACCTGTCCTTTCAGTCATCTCAGCTTGAGCTGACTAACTGCTGTGCGTGGAAAGTGCCCTGAAGCTTTGGAAGCTGACCAGCTGTTATATACTTGGCAGGATATCACCCATACAGTTAAGACTACTGCAACAGTGAAATTCTAATATCTATGATTATCGTAAGTTTATTTACAATACTGTACTTTATTTGCACACAGATTTTTTTTTTGTACAGATCATTGCTTACAGGATTAATAAGAGCAAATTCTGTTAAGGGTGAGAGGTTTGACATAATGGTTAAAATCTTTGCTTCATAGACACAAGGAACAGGGTTTGACTCTCACCTTGGGTTATTGCCTAGGCTTAAAATGACTATTCAAGGCAGTTAGCCTAGTATTCACCTGTGAACCTATTGTCAAAGCTTTCTGCAAGGGCACAGTGGCCTGATGGATAAGGCATCAGCCTCCAGAGTTTAAGATTGTTAGGTTCAAATCCCACCTGGGTCAGTGATTTTTTACCTTTAAAAAAAATAAACATTATCCTCCTAGAGTAATGCTAAATCATTTCTAAGTTCATAAATTTGGTCTGTGAACTACCCAAAAAAGAACAAATGGGGATACTTGGGATTAACATGGCTAGGCTTGTAAATGCTCTAGGACCGCTAGCCTAGTAACCTCCAACTATGAACCTATACACATTTTCTTGAGAAACTACAGAGCATCAATCACCTAAATAAATGTTCTCCTTTATGTGAAAAGCCACTTGTAATGCTAGTTAATTTAAGTGAATGTATAGCTTAATATACAAATCATTCTGATACATCTGATAGTCTCTACCATTTTTACAAGCACAACTCTATTGACATTGTAGCATAATGTCATACTGTCACAGAAATGTTGCTATACTAAACCTTAATACGCACAGTGAACACTGCACATACCAACTGCAGTGAACCATTTAACAGTGACCCCCTCTCCTTAATCAACACACTTTGTTCCATATATATCTTAAACACTAGCCCTTTTTCAGAAGATGCTGCAAACTGGGTTTATTGATCTGTATATTATAACCCTGAAGCTTGGAATAATGACATCATTATATAAATTAAATTTATAAAGACACAGTGTAGCAAAAATAATGACTAAATTAAGTAGTTGGTTTATAAACCGTGTGTCACCGACCATTATATGTAAAATAAAAAAAGATGTATAAAAACGTATCTCATTTTGTAATTACAGCAGTAAAGTATTTCCAAGCATTACAATAGTAGTCAGGTTACTCAGTCCTTGAGGAAAATGCAACATTTGGCAGTACCTTGTGTTACACTAGGAATATAATTCCATGAAAACATTTAAATATTGGTTCTACATCTTTCTAATATAGCGCCCCCCCCCCCCATCAAGTCATTTTGCCCCCTTGCCAATTAACAATCAAGCCATCACAAATTACACTCGGTCCCTTCGACCCCTTCTAGGGAAGGTGGACCCACTATCATACTGGGGTGCAAGCCAGAGGAAAGACATCATACAAGCAGCCATGAGGGCTGCTTGTACCCTGTCTGACATCCAAGCAAATTATGTAATTTTCTATAGCTATAAACCCACCCACTTTGTGGCAACATCATCTGCTTTACAGGAAGAATAACCAAAGATCCTCTGCTGCACACATGCACACTCCTATGCGTGTGGTAGAAAGGGATAGTACCACTAGCTTGGGTGGTTGCAGCCCACATTCTCCCCCTGCATGAGCTCCCTTGCTACTTGAAAAAAGTTAGCACCTTTCATCTACAGCCACAGCTGAAGTAGCAGGGTACCACCTCTCTACCCCTGAATCATATGACTATCAAGGAAAGTCTCAGATGCTAGGTTCACTGGCAAAATATAATCTGTCCTATCCAATTAGCTTGATTTCATTATGCTGAGTACACCTGATCTCATGATAATTAACCTTCAACATAGTATCCATCAAGTAAAGAATGACAGGAAATACTGCCACCTACAAGCAACCCATTTATTGCTTGCTGCCCTTCATTACACAAACAAATCATCCAGCGCCTATGTGTTCCATTTATTTCCCCTAGGACAGCACTGGTGATGTACATCCTCTATCAAAAAGATCTAAACTTAATGAAACATTTGTCTCGGTTTATAACTTGCTAAGCAGGGGAGGGGGGATGTGCAGATGCAATACTAAATGACAGTGTTTCATGCCTATGCAGCATCAGGGTTGGTATGTGTCCAGAACCACATGAAAGAGATGTCAAGCAAAACCAAAGAAGGGTTAGGGGAATTCAAAGAAGTGCACAAGGATGGCTTCTAGGGATACTAACTTCATACAGGACATCTTACAACAGGGCTCACATCACCACATGAACTACTGAAACAATCCCCAAGCCTTGCATCCAGGACAAGAAACAAAACACAAGTCATTTAACACCATCTCCTGCTCTATCATCATTACCAGAGTTCACCAAAACTGGCACTTTTTTTGAACTAATCATGCTGGAATATACTGTCAAGTTCATAAAAGAACACAGAATTCCAAATATGCATTTCACCTAACTTGGTATTCCCTTTCACTAAGGTGGTGGTGACATCACAGTGGGTATATAAATACTAGGAAGTACAAGGGGACTAATTCCATATATAAAAAAATAAATGTATCTACACACACATACATTTTTCATGTACTATTTAATTTAAATGTCTATTCAGAATTCTACATAAGGTTTTGTGCACGTGTCCAAACAGCGCATATTCCCAAGCAATAATTCAGTAGTGAATTAAGGATCATGTACATCGTACAAAGGACAGAAAGGAGAGGGCATCAGAAATTTCCTACAATGCAGAACTACATAAGTGTGCTTGGATATGAAAGCACACGTGCATGTATTTCTACACTATTCATATTAGTGAGTGCAAGTCTTACTTAAGTTGTATACTAAAGGACTTGTTTCACATCGGACTGCTTGTTGTAAAAACAACCTTAAAATTAAGAGTAACTTAATATTCATTAGTGGTTAATAAGAGACAGAGACCTTCTACCTCATCTCCATCAGTACTGAGGCCAATGACAGATTGACAGTGTAGCAGTTCAGCCAATCTGGACATAACCTTTGCACAACAAAATCCTAGACATACTAAAAGGTCTTCAGGACATAAGCTCACACATGGCCTGCTGAAAAGTCAGACTTAAAAGACAACTCCACCCAAATGTCAAGTTTTTATAATCACAAATGGCTAGTCTTGTGTACAAAGAAAACAAAATATTACTCTAATTTCTGCCTGAAGACATTTCTCACTATTCTAGTCTTTTCATAAAATCTAGAGTTACTTCTTTAGATACCCGTCACATTATCTATGGCACCATTCATGAGGGAAGAGGTACCTACATCTCACACTTTTACTACCTTAAGAAAACAAAGTAATTATGCAAGTCACTGATTCTAGCTAGAGTAAAAACAATTTTACACCTTGATATTCACTGAAGTTAGTCTATAAGTGTTACTAGTCACAGAACAACTTTACACTTTAGCTAGAAAATTAGGACTTAAAATTGCAGTTCCAAGCCAAAGTCTGAACAGTAAACAAGCTACACTTTTAAGCCTAACATTCAGAGTAAACAAACTTTAATGTGTGTAAGAGATAGCTAAAAAATGAAATAAAGCCATTGCTAAAGGCAAAATGGCACTTTTTCCAGAGACATGTCAACAAGTAGTAAATCAAAAGTACTCTCAATGAAAACTGGACTGATATCACAGTAAAATGTTCACGGTAATCTATGCCCTCATAAAATACCAACAGGAAGATGAAATAATTCGCTGCAAAATAGACATCAGACAATACTACAGTGCCCTAATAAAGGAAAAGGGATACAAAAACTGGAAAAAAGAATACTCACTTGTAGTGATACGTGGTCATTATTACTGCAGAAACAACAAATCATTATTTATCTTTTGTTGACTGGGTCAGTCCCACTAGTCTAGTAACTACTTTTCAAGGTTGACTTGAGGTGGGGTTCATACTGATTAGGAGAAAATTTGGCCAGGGCTTTGGGAAATTACCCCATTTTTTTTTTTATAAATGCAGTGCAATTTTTTTACAACAGGAGATACTACCACCTCAGACAGATAGGGTCTCAGTTTAAAGCCTCAGCCAAAGTTGAGAAAGTTTGGAAAAAAAATCTGTCTGTGCTCTTCATGTTACAGTATGACTTAGTACAGCTTGTAGTACTCCCTAATTATTTGTGACCTTTCTGAACTGCTATCTGTGAGTTAGCATTAGAATATGACATCTGCAAAATACCTCACCAAGCCTCAGGTTGTGGACATGGCTCCCGCTCTAATCTTTTAGCAGTTTTTCTGTAACTTCTTAATCATGGTTATGATTTTAAGCTGGCCTTAAGAATGCAACATCTGCCCCTTCACACATTTCACAAAACCATTAATGTTACCAAAAAAGCTTTCAACAATTATAATTGCTTTGTTTTTGAAATAATTACCGTTATAATCCCTAGTCTGTTCAAGCTGTCCAAAACTATGATATGTCATGCTTATTAGCAAAGACATGCTGTAGTCAATGAAGTCCCATTCTAAATATGGTGCATTAAAAATAAATGCATTCTCTGTACAATACAGAAATTGAATCAGTCTTATGATTAATTTATGTCCATTTGCAGGGCTCATTTTACCCACTTGTCTACATCCCTGGTCAGAAGTGCATCAAGGGTAAAGTGAAGGGGCCAGCCACCCTAGCCGCAAAGTGATAAGGGGTACAAATGAGAAGTGCAGTTCCTACACTCTTTTCTATATTAACATTTCTTAATGGCAAAAGGAAAGGCATTGCAGTATTTTGTGTACATTAAGATGTTGCTACAGTTTAAAAAAATTGATTTTTTTTGCTCTTCTTTTGAAGAGCTGAGAATGCATATATCTGGCTACAGGAAGCCAATTGGTACAAATCCAACGTACAACATAAAGTCCAGAACTTCTACTGTTGTTGCATCTTTACCACATATATAGATCAGAAAGACCTAATTTTGAACCGTTTTCTGCTACAGATATAGTTTATTTACATACTACCCATAAGTGAACTGGTATCCCAGACCCATTTTAGGTGTAATCTAAGCCACAAAAAAAAGATAAATACAACATATATGGACAATTTAAATGTAATGAATTCAACCATAATATTGTTGAAGGCCCAAAAAAAGTAAATAAAAAGTAAAGCAGAGCACCTGCAGAAAGCCCACAAAGACTCCAGGTGTAAATTAAGATAACAGAGAAACAGTGAATAAGGTAGTATGTCTTGCCACATTGATCACTTGTGTTTTTGGCTGGCAAGCCTCGGCACTACAGGCATCAGTTTTTGACTCGAAACAGAGGAAGAGAACATCCCCATTCCACCTTTCCCAAATAACTCCCTCCTCCAGGGACCAACTGCAGGAGGTCAAGAATGAAGCCTAGACCCTTGGAGTCTGGAGGCAGAAACCTCACCGACTTGGCAACTGTACTCCTAAGTTTTACTTCTTACCATCAGTGAATATTAAGTAGATCTCTAACCATAAAACACAATACTTACTTTAAACATCCTCCTTTTTCATGCCAAATAGCTGCTTTAAGTGTACTTTGTTACCATCTACCTCGCATCCCTATAAACACTATGTACATTTATTGAATGACCTTGTATATTTTAGAAGCATGTTTGTATGGCCACATCTGAACCCATTCCCCTGGCATTTACGACATTAGCACCACTCTAACTAGATGCTGGGATTCCTTGAAGTGCAAGTATTAGTGTCAGCGTACTTCCAAAGCTCTAACTCTTGACATGAAATAACGAATGGCACTGTAACAATTAACTTTACAATTATTAACATGGATACACAACCACAACTGAAGTCTGGATGGCTTGTCGCTGGATAGTCCTTTACGATTCCCTTCCCTGTCATCCCTTCTCTTGTCAAGAATGAGGAATAGCATGTCAGCTTTCTACTTCAACTGACCAGGGGTAATCTCCAGCTCTAGATCTTTGTCCCAGATTATCTTTTTACTGTCTCCTCATCTTACTCACAGGATCCACCTGCTCCTAACTTGTTGGAATCTGTCTACTAAACATAAACCACTCATTAAATCAGGATGGCCACATTTTTCCATTTTATAACTGTCTCTAAAAACATCCATGCCTTTAGGATGACAGGAATTTATTGGTTTTGTTATGCTAGACCTCAAGACCCCCCCCCTAAAAAATGCCCATTGGAGTGCCAGCAGAGAGGAAAAGGAATGAACAGTTGATCATCTTCCAGGAAGACAGTGTTAGGAGATTCCTTAAATATGACATTCGTCCAAGGGAACTTCAGTGATCTACCATTACACTCTTGCCAATAAAATTGTGAAATGTATGAACAGTGTAAGGAACACGTGGATCTCAAACACTGAGTTATTGTAAAATACAAAAAGAAATCATTAAGAAATTAATAAGGTAGTTTATAAGTATAGTATAATCAAAACTACCTATTTTGCCATTTCATTAAATGCTTCTAATCATATCTTTGTTATGCTGTTACTCATTGCAAACATTTTGCTGTTTACATTTATTACCTACCAAAGTCTCATTTAGTCTCTTTTGATCTCTCCTTAGGTCATGCACCTATAACAATTTACAAGGATACTCCACTTTCTCCAACTCTTCTCCTCTAACCATCCATGTTTAATCTACATTCTGTTCCCTTGACCTCCGAATCTAGCAAGCAGATTACCTTCCTTGGTGCAAATTCTAGAAGCAAATCTCCCCCCACCACAACCCACAGTTATCCTTCTTCATATTTTTGTCTTACTCATATCAAGTTTAACTTCCTTGGAGCCCATCTTCTGTAAGAATTAAAAAAAAACATTTGGAAGGTCCAGCTATCCATGGTGCCCCCCTCCGTACCAGACGTTTTGGCCTACCCATCTATTGGGATGTGCATTTTTTCCAAGGAAACTTTGTAGAACTTTCATATCAACCAACTCAGGCCTAATCCCATGTGAAGTGAGGGCCCTGTAGTGTCTACCACTTTCACAAGGATTTTTGTCCCGTCTTAAAATTTTCTTCTGTTACACATGGAAGGGAACCACAAAAGACTAAAGAACATTATTATACTTGATCCCACCAAATGCACCGGAGATGTGTAAATTATGTATCCTGGATGGCCATCCATCCTAGGATGTTTGTAGTGCAACACAGACCCCCTACACACACCGTAAGGGAAAAAGAAAGCAAACCAGTCATCTTTTCTCTTCTTATCATCTGATTTTACCAGTGGTCTGGGTTTACATTCAATCATGAACTGCCAGTGGTGTGATTGGGCAGAGTGCCTCTGCTCCAATAGCTAGCCATCTTCTATTAGAATAAATAATCAGAAAAGTACAGTTTTGTACCTACCATAAATGTAGATGTCCGAACAGGATAGCATCTGCAGTCCTAACAAATGGGTTGTCCTGTCGTCAGGCAGCCCTTCGGTCGGCCGGATTCCAAAGTCTGGGTCTGGCCTCGGCTGGTGTCGCACTTCACCAGACGTCATCTCTGCTGGTCTTCGGGTATAAAGGCATCAGCCGACGCCATTTTCCTCAGTGTTTCTTGCCCCAGATGCCAGTTGCCCTCTTGGAAAACTAAATTTTGGGTAAATGCCAATGTTTCCAAAAAAAAGGTAGGCAAACACAAAAAATAAGCATGTATGTACATATATACAAACAAATACACCATAAGAGGCCCCCCCCAGCTAGCTATTAGGAGGGTAAATACCCTAGGAATACCACAGATGGGAAGGAGGGTGGGTAATCCTGACTGCAGATGCTATCCTGTTCGGACATCTACATTTATGGTAGGTACAAAACTGTACTATGTCCTTCAAGGATGCATCTGCAGTCCTAACAAATGGGTAGAATACCATAGCCAAACTAGGGGAGGAGGAAGAAGAATTATGGTGTAGTTAGGATCCCTTGCAATACAGCAGTGGCAAACCCTGCTCGGGATCTAGAGTATAGAGGTAAGTTATAATGCTTGGCAAATGTATGCACGGAGGTCCAAGTAGCCGCCTCAATAATGTCCTTGGTTGCCACTCCTCGTAAGAAAGCTGTGGTAGTGGCTGTAGCCCTTGTAGAGTGAGGTCTTATGTTCTGTGGAATTGGCTTTCCATGGTAGGAGTAACAGAATCTTATGCAATTTCCTATCCACTTGGAGATTGTCTGTTTGGAAATTGCTTTTCCTTCCCTTCCTGTTGCATAGGCTACTAGAAGCTGGTCAGTTTTCTATTGCCCTTGGTTCTGTCCAGGTAGTAGCGCAACTGTCTATGTACATCCAAGGTATGCAGCAGTCTTTCCCCCCTGTTCTGTGGATTGGGAAAGAAGGTAGGTAGGTGGATTGCCTGGTTTAGAGACACTCTGGATACCACCTTAGGCATAAATGTAGGATTAGTTCTCATGGATACTCTATCTTGATGGAAGATTAGGAAGGGTTGTACTGCCATTAAGGCCTGTAGTTCCGAAACCCTTCTTGCTGAAGTAATTGCCAGTAGGAAAGCAGTTTTCCAGGATAGGTGTTGAAGACCTGCTGTGGCTGCTGGTTCGAATGGAGGGAGTGTCAATTTTTCTAGCACAAAGTTCAAGTCCCATGCTGGTAATGGTGGTTTCCTAGGAGGTTTTACATTCTTGATTCCTCTGAGGAACTGCCTGAGTAGAGGATGTGAGAAGACAGGGGATCAAGCTGTATTCTGCAGAAATAGCTGATGCATGTATCTTGATGGAGGAATAGGACAGGCCTGTATGGAGAAGCTCTGCCAAATACTCCAGGATGTTGGCAATATCTATCTTTGACACATCTTTTCCTCTTTCAGTGCTCCAAATGACAAACCTTTTCCATTTCCCTGCATAGTTCCTTCTTGTAGAAGGTCTGCAGGCCTCCAGGATAATGTCTTTAACCCTTTGGGATAAATCTGGGTTAGTTGCTGTTATGTAATGTTCCAGGCAGTTAGTTGCAGAGTTTTTAGATTTGGATGCATGATGTTGTAGTAGTTCTGAGTTAACATCAAAGGCATCAGGGGTAGTGTCCACGTTCTCCCCAGAGACATGCTCCTCAGCAATGGATACCAGTGTTGTCTTGGCCAATTTGGAGCTATCAGAATTATCCTTGGACGCTCCTCTTTGATTTTCAGTAGTACCTTGTGCATCAAAGGAAGAGGTGGAAATGCATATGCTGTCAGGCCTTTCCAACTGAAGGATAGAGTCCACCTTCCATGCAAGTGGGTGGTATGTCCTTGTGCAGAATTTCTTGAGCTGGTGATTGAGTGGGGATGCGAATAGGTCTATTTGTGGCATTCCCCATTTCTGTGTGATGGCCTTGAAGATGTCCGGGTGTAGCATCCATTCGTGAGCATCCGAGGTAGTTCTGCTTAACATGTCTGCTAGGATGTTTTCTTTTCCCGGTACAAATATTGCCTGTAACTGAATGTTGTAGCTCACAGCCGTATTCCATAGGTCCAGAGTCATTCGGCATAGGGGGTATGAATGAGTGCCTCCCTGTTTGTTGATGTACCACATGACTGTGGTGTTGTCTGTCCTTATCATCAAATGGCCTTCTTTGAGGAATGGTCTGAAATTCTGGATTGCTAGTTTTACTGCCAGCATTTCTTTTTGATTTATGTGCAGGTGCAGTTGATCTGGGGTCCATAATCCTTGTATGCATTTGTCCAGCATGTGGGCCCCCCAACCTAGGTCTGAGGCGTCCGTTGTGATGGTTTGGCTTGCTTGAAAGTTGTGGAAGGGCAAGCCTGGGTTTGACTGGCATGCTTGAGCCCACCATAGGAACTCTTGTTTCAGGCATGGGATTAGTGGTATTTCAGTTTCTAAGCTGTGCCTGTGTTGAGACCATAAATTCTTTAGGTACCACTGTAGTTTTCTCATATGCAGCCTGGCATGGGGGACCAGGATTATGCATGATGCCATGAAGCCCAAGGCCTGCAGGACTTTCCTTGCTGTTAGTTTGTTCTGCTTTGTTAGTGTCAAGAAGTAAAGAGGGAGTTGTTCTTGTTTTTCTGCAGTTAGGAATGCCATCTGTTTTACTGTGTCCAATTCTGCACCCAAGAATGTTTTTGTTTGGGATGGTATTAGTCTTGACTTTTTTAAATTGACTGTGTATCCCAGGGCTTGTAGTAAGCAAATGACTCTTTGTAAGTCTTTTGTCAGCTTGCTTTTGTTGTCCGCTTGTATCAGGCAGTCGTCCAGGTATGGATAAATTTGGATTCCCTGTAGCCTGCAATGAGCGATTACTGATGCCAGGCATTTTGTGAATACTCTGGGCGCAGTAGATAAGCCAAAGGACAATGCTGAGAATTGATAATGCTCTGATCCTGCAAGAAATCTGAGGTATCTTCTGCAATTTGGTCGTATGGGGACGTGCAGGTATGCCTCCTTGAGATCTAGAGTTACCAGCCAACACTCCTTGCCCAGCATGGGAAGAAGTTGCTGTAGGGTCAGCATTTTGAATTTTGGAACAATGATGAATGTGTTTAAGGCGGACAGGTCGAGAATAGGTCTCCAACTTTTCTCTTTTCTTGGTACTAGGAAGAGTCTGGAGTAGAATCCTTTGCCCTGTTCTGTTGGTGGTACTCTTTCCACAGCTCTCATCTTTGTTAATTGAGCTGTTTTAGAGCTTCTGTTTTCTGATTTGAAGGTAGGTTTGGCATTCCTCTTTTTACTGGTAAGGTGTGGAAATGAAACCTGTAGCCTTGGTCTATAGTCTGCAAAATCCACTTGTCTTTTGTGATATAGTGCCAATTTTTTGAAAATAAGGCTAACTTTCCGCCTAAGGGTGCTGCTATTTGTTCCCTGGTAGGCGGTGTCAGAGCCAAGTCACTGTGATTGTCCTGTTGCAGTGGCAGTGGTTGTGTCTGTGCCTCGCTGGTTATTGCCTTGCCACTGGCGTCCTCTGTAGGCACCTCCTCTGGATTGATTTCTGCCTCTGGAACGTCTATTCCTGCCTGTCTGAGATTTAGAGGAGTCTGGAAAGGACCAATTTTTGGAAGGCCAGTTCCTGCTAAACCTTGGGGGCTGAACCTGTAAGAAATCTTTAACTGTTTGTACAGATTTTGCCTTCTCTTCCATTTTCTTCATTACTTGCTGGGCAGGAGAACCAAATAGACTGGCCTTATCCATAGGAGCATCTAACAGCTTTGCTTTAACATGATCCGGCAAGACCTGTTCTTTCAACCATGCATGCCTTCTTATAACTGTGCCAGTCATGGCTGATCTAAATGAAGCCTCCAGTGCATCATAGCCACATTTTAAAGAATGGTTACTAACCTGCTGAATGTTATTCACCATTTCTAAAACATATTTCTTATCTAAGGAGTCATCAGAGGACAGTTTCTTAGTTAACTGATCAAGCATAAACTCTTGGTATTGGATCATATGAAACTGACAGTTCAAAGCTCTAGCTGAGAGAGTAGCAGAGGTGTAAACTTTTTTACCCCATCTCTCTAAGGACCTGGATTCCCTTTCAGAAGGGAGAGGGTTTTTTGCTGAGGTCGAAGCTACTGCCTTAGGCCCCTGGGAGATAGTCTCAGGATCTGCAAGTGGGGCCTTGTATAGGTGGTGATGAGTGTCCGGTACCCTGTAAAACCTATCGGGTTTGGCAAGGGCTGGAGGTAAAGTATCAGGAGCAGTGCAAATATCATTAAATGCATCATCCACAACAGGCAGAACTGGAGGTATAGCTAAGGGCCTATGTTGCGGTAAGTGTAGAAAGGTCCTAAGCCTTTTTCTAGAATCTGAGAAATCTTGTCCCTGCCATTGGAATTGCTCTCTCATGGCATGTAAGGTTTCCCCAAAGGAAAATTCCTCTGGTGGAGAGGCAGATGGAATAGATTCTTCAGCATCGGAATCTTCATAAGTAGAAAAAGGAGCCTCTGGATGGTCTGTAATGTCTGAATCATCAGAAGAATCATCTGAGGACACTGGCTCTGGGGGCTCTGCTCTAGGTCTCTTTTCTGGAGGCTGAGAGGCCCTGTCTGGGTGAGATTGGGATCCCCTTATTAAAGAGATGAGCTCCTCTGCCAGAGTAAGCATTTGAGAACTGGAACTGGGCCTGTGTGAGGGGGGCTTAACAGGCACTGATTTAGCAGTTTTGGCTGCTTTAGCCCTGGCAAAGGCCTTAATAGACATGGCTGCAGGAGGCCTAGCAGCACCACGTGCTGGGGTAGAGACATCGAAAGGGATGGTGTCCGATAATTCTAGAGGAACTACATTAGTAGGCAAAACTTCAGAGGCCGATTCAACTAGGGTAGCAGGAGCCTCGGTAGTAGTCATGGATTCGGCTGAAGATTGACCCGTTTGCTCGGTTTCGGCCGAAACCGAGACACTCGCGGTTTGCTTAACCGTGGTTTCGGCCGAAACCGCGGACCGCGAGTGTCGGTCTTTTTCTTTGCGTTTTTAACAATTTGAGAAGTCGGAGGATCCGGCGGCATAATGTACGCAAAATCTGAGACGAAAAACTGTTCAGCAAACTCCGTCCGGCGCCTAAGCGTTCGTCGGTTGAAGGAAGCACAGGCTAAACAGGCTGCTACGTCGTGGTCTGGGCCTAAACAAGGTAAGCAGTAAGAGTGGAAATCTTTATGAGGTATTTGTTTCCCACAAGTTAAACAGTTATTTACTTTTTCTGACATCGGCTGAGGCAAGAAAGAGTCCCCAACGGGGTACTTAGCTTTTAGAAGTCTTCGAAGTAGTATTCTGTAGTGCTAATCTCTGGATCTGAGCGACCGGCACTTGGGATCAGGTTCTGCTTGGCGCCACGGCAAGAAAGACTGAGGAAAATGGCGTCGGCTGATGCCTTTATACCCGAAGACCAGCAGAGATGACGTCGGGTGAAGTGCGACACCAGCCGAGGCCAGACCCAGACTTTGGAATCCGGCCGACCGAAGGGCTGCCTGACGACAGGGCAACCCATTTGTTAGGACTGCAGATGCATCCTTGAAGGACATCAGAACAGCCACACCTAAGAAAGATTAGTTTCCTGACAGAAGAGGGACAAAAGTGTAGATGACATAGTTAATTATATTTTTAGTATTCCCCAATTATACAGAAGAAATTAATATGCAAACCGGTTGCTTAGGAAAAGTGCATTTCTTAGCAATCTGAACACACATTCCAGTACATCTGATAGCAAAAAGTACAGTTGTGTACACTTACCATAAATGTAGATGTTAGAGTGTATTCACTGTTGCAGTCATCACACTTGGGTTATCTGCCTGCAGGTAGCCCTCAGTCAGCCCAAATACCAGAGTCTTAGGATTTCTGCGTCGGATGCTGTTGCCTCTTCCACAATGTCAGGTCATCAGAGGTATAAAACAGGCAGCCGATGCCATTACATCAGTTTTTCTTGCCCCAAATAAGAAGCTAGTATATGGTGGGGAACACCACCAGTAAAAAGTAAATACCACTGCCATTAAAAATGGCCATAGAGAGGAGAGGTAGAAGAGAAAGAGAGAAAACCAGGGGGCTGGAGGGAGAGATACCAGGATTGCAATAGTGAATACACTCAGACATCTACATTTATGGTAAGTGTACACAACTGTACCATGTTCTTCATGTTTCACTGTTGCAGTCATCATACTTGGGTTGATTCCCAAAGCTGAGGAAGGGTGGAAGCAGTCAAGAAGTGTTGAGGCTGGCTAGCAGGCCTTGTAAGACTGCTGTAGCAAATCCAGCTCTGGATTTAGAAAAAATAGGTAAGTGGTAATGCTTGGTGAAGGTGTGTACAGAACTCCAGGTTGCAGCTTCCAGAATGTCACTGGTAGGGACTCCCCTGAGAAATGCTGTAGAGGTGGAAGTAGCCCTAGTGGAATGTGGTCCAATCCCCGTGGGGTAGGTTTTCCATGGTGCTTGTAGCAGAAATGGATGCAGTGTGCTATCCATTTGGAAATGGTTTGCTTTGAAATGGCCTTGCCCTCTGTCCCTGAAGCAAAGCTGACTAACAGCTGGTCAGATTTTCTGAAAGGTTTAGTCCTGTCAGGGTAGAACCTGAGCTGTCTGTGCATGTCCAAGGAGTGCAGGATCCTCTCCCGTTTATTCTGAGGATTAGGGAAAAAGGTTGGCAAATGGATGGATTGGTTTACAGCCACACTGGACACCACATTAAGCATAAAGGCTGGGTTAGTCCTGAGGGAAACCCTGACAGCATGGAAAATAATGAAGGGATCCACAGCCATTAGTGCCTGTAAACTCAGACACTCTTCTTGCTGAAGTTATGGCTAAAAGCAAGGCTGTTTTCCAAGACAGGAATTTTAACTCTGCTGAAGCAACAGGTTCAAAAGGGGGAAGCGTGAGCTTTTCCAGTACAAAGTTAAGGTCCCAGGCAGGGGTAGGCACGCTTCTAGGTAGCCTTAAGTTGTTATTCCCTCTCAGGAATGGTTTGATGAAAGGGTGAGAAAATAGGGGTGGCTCAGTATTATGAGCTGAGATGGCAGAGGCATGAATCTTAATGGAGGAGAAAGATAGGCCTCAGTGGAGTAGCTCGGCTAGGTAATCCAGGATTTGAGGTAAGGAGAGTAGTGCTGTGTCCTTTCCTTGAGACTGATGCCAAGAACAATATATTTTCCACTTTTCAGCACGGGATTTCCTAGTACTAGGCCTTCTGGCTTAAAGAATGACATCCAGCACCTGTTTGCTGAGGTTTGCTGGTAGTGTATTCAGGGGATAAGCCAGGCTGCAAGGTTTAGGATTTGTAACTGTGGATGAAAAATCTGTCCCTCCTGCTGAGACAGCAGGGTAGGGGTCAGATGTCAGGGTGGCACTGTTGTCAGACTGCATAAGAGAGTGTGTACCAGTTCTGGTGTGGCCAGTCTGCCCTTGGCCTGTCCTGTTTGATCTTGAATAGTAACTCTGAGAGGAGGGGCAGAGAGGGAAAGGCATAAATTGAGAGGTTTTTCCCACTGGAAGGATAGGGCATCCACCTTCCAAGGCCCTGCTATGAGGGTTCCTGGTGCAAAATTTGCTTAACGAGTGGTTTTCAATGGAGGCAAAGAGGTCCACCTCCGATGTCCCCCACCTCTGGATTAGAAGGTTGAAGGTGTCGGGCTCCAATTTCCACTTGTGTACGTCTAGGACATTTCTGCTTAAGTTGTCTGCCAGTGAATTTTGTTTGCCTGGCAGAAATTGAGCTTGTAGATGCACTTGGTTGCTCAAGGCTGTGCTCCACAGGGCCATGGCTAACCTGCAGAGTAAGAATGGGTTCCCGCCTGCTTGTTTATGTACCACATAACTGTGGTGTCTGTTTTTATCTCCCGCTGTCCTGGAAGGATTAGGTATTTGAAGGCTGTCAGAGCATTCTGTACAGCTAGCATCTCTTTTTGATTGATGTGCAGGAGAATTTGGCCTGGGCTCCACTTGCCCTGAATGCATTTGCCTGCCATGTGAGCTCCCCCATGCATAGTCTGATGCGTCTGTTGTCAGGGTTTGGGAGGCAAGGGGTTGAGTGAAAGGCAGTCCCTTGTTGTGGTTGCATACTTCTGCCCACCAAAGGAACTCTGCCCTTAGACAGGGAATGATTGGTATGACTGATTCCAGGTCCTGAGAATGTTGGCACCAAAGACTTTTTGTACCACTGAAGTTTCCTCATATGCAGTCTTCCATATGGAATTAGCAGAATACAGGAGGCCATGAACCCTAGGGGCTTGCAATATTTTCCTTGCAGATAGCTGGGTTTTGGTGGCCATTTGTTTGAAGTAGTTTGTCAAATAGACATGTTTTTCTGGAGTGAGAAATGTCATCTGAGAAGTTGTGTCCAAGCTTGCTCCCAGGAATACAATTTTTTGACTGGGAACCAGTTGTAATTTCTTTTCATTGACGGTGGACCCCAATGACGTGAGAAGGATTTTTACAAATGCCAGGTGCTGAAGTAGCAATTCCTGACTACCCGCCTGAATCGGGCAATCGTCCAAGTATGGGAAAAAGTACAGTTTTGTACCTACCATAAATGTAGATGTTCGAGGATTCCATTGCTGCAGTCCTGACTATTGGGTATAGCCCGCGTCCCAGTCGGCCCGAATACCAGAGTATAAGGCTGACGTCGGTCAGGCGCGTAGACTGACGTCAGTACGTCAGGGTACTAATGCGCATGACCGACGTCATATCCTCAGTCTTTTCTTGCCCCAGATGTCAGAAGACCCAAAAAGACAAGTCCCAAAACAACCTGCACCAAAAACATGTATAATATATACAACAATATATATATATATATAAAATACAAGCATGTAAACTCACCTACACAACCACCCCTAAACACAGAGGGGAAGGAGGGAGGGTAAATTGGACTGCAGCAATGGAATCCTCGAACATCTACATTTATGGTAGGTACAAAACTGTACTATGTTCTTCGTCTTCCATTGCTGCAGTCCTGACTATTGGGTAGAATCCCAAAGCAGAGGTAAGGGAGGCTGGCAAACTAGAAAGCAGCAGGAGCTGACAACATGCCTTGTAAAACAGCTGTGGCAAAACCAGCCCTAGTCTTAGAGTATATAGGAAGGTGATAATGCCTAGAGAAAGTATGCACTGAACTCCAAGTAGCTGCTTCCAGAATATCCTTAGTTGCCACCCCCCTTAGAAATGCTGTTGAAGTGGCAGTAGCCCTAGTGGAATGAGGCCTAATCCCAGCTGGAATCTCCTTGCCATGATGGGAATAACAAAATGCAATGCAAAAGCCAATCCACCTAGAAATAGTTTGTTTTGACACAGGCTTGCCCTGTGAACTCAAAGCAAAAGAAACAAGTAACTGCTGAGACTGCCTAAAATTCTTAGTCCTGCTCAAATAATAACGCAATTGCCTGTGTACATCTAAAGTGTGCAAAATCTTTTCCCCTTTATTTTGAGGATCTGCAAAAGTAGGCAAATGAATAGTTTGGTTTAAAGCCACACTAGAAACCACCTTAGGCATAAAGGAAGGATTAGTGCGTAATGATACCCTGTCCTTATGGAAAATCAAAAGGGCTCTACTGCCATAAGGGCCTGCAACTCAGACACCCTTCTTGCAGAAGTAATAGCCAACAGAAAAGCAGTCTTCCATGACAAATATTTCAATTCAGCAGTAGCTGCAGGCTCAAAAGGTTGTAGAGTAAGTTTTTCCAACACAAAATTGAGATCCCAAGCAGGAGTAGGAGCTCTTGGGGTCTTATATTCTTTGCCCCTCTAAGAAACTGCTTGAACAAAGGATGCGAAAACAAAGGTGGGTCACAATCATAGTGAGCTGAAATTGCTGCAGCATGAATCTTTATGGAAGAGAAGGACAAACCTTTGTCCAATAATTCAGTAAGATATTGAAGAGCCACACTCAAATTAGGCTCTGAAATCTCCAAATTCTTTGCTGTACTCCAAAATAAAAATCTCTTCCATTTTTCTGCGTACACTCTCCTAGTACTAGGCCTTCTAGCTTCCATAATCACATTTAAAACTTGTTGAGGAAGTTGAGACCTGCTGTGTTTCAACACAGAATATGCCAGGCTGTGAGATGAAGAGATTGAAGCTTGACATTGAGCAGATGACCGTCCTTCTGAGATAACAGATGAGGAATCAGAGGTAAAGGCCATGGAGGCTTCTTTACCAGACTCCGTGAAGTGGGTACCAGTGTTGCGAGGCCAATCTGGAGCTATCAGAATCATCCTTGGCCTGTCTTGTCTGACCTTTAATAGTACCTTTGGAAGAAGCGGTAGAGGTGGAAAGGCATACACATGAAGGTTTTTCCAACTGAAAGACAGAGCATCCACTTTCCAAGCTGTGTGATGAAACCCCTTTGTGCAATACTTTGGCAGCTGGTGGTTTAGTGGAGAAGCGAACAGATCTATGTCTGGAGTTCCCCATGACACTGTCAGTTTCTGAAATACATGAAGATCCAATTTCCACTCGTGGGGATCCATGATTTGTCTGCTTAACACATCTGCTAAGGAGTTCTGTGCTCCTGGCAGAAACCTTGCCTGAAGAGTTAGTTGCAAGCTTAGCAGTCTCCCATAAAATCATTGCTTGCCTGCATAGAGGATAAGAATGTGTTCCCCTTGCTTGTTGATGTACCACATGACAGTTGTGTTGTCTGTTAGAATCAACACCTGCCCTGGAAGGAGTAACTCCTTGAAAGCCATTAATGCAAACTGGACTGCTAACATCTCCTTCATGTTGATATGTAGATGCTGTAGTCTGGCAGGCCACTTGTCTTGTATCCACTTTCCATTTAGATGAGCTCCCCAAGCAATGTCCGAGGCATCTGTCGTTAGAATCTGACTTGCCTCTGGCGGGGTCACAGAGAGTCCCTTGTTTAGGTGACATTCCTGAGCCCACCACAAAAATTCCTTTTGAATGCAAGGTATTATTTGAATGACAGTGTCCAAATCCTGGCAGTGCTGTGTCCATACATTTTGAGATACCATTGTAGCTTCCTCATATGCAGTTTGGCATTGGGAAGCACCAGAATACAAGATGCCATGAACCCTAATGCTTGAAGGACTGTCCTTGCAGTCAGCACGGACTGATGAGATAGTTGATGGAAGTAAAGTGACAGACTCTTTTGTTTGTCCGGGGTTAAAAAGGCCATCTGGGCTGCTGTATTCAGTCTTACACCCAGAAAGCACATGTCTTGAGAGGGTACTAGACTGGACTTTATTTCGTTCACAGAATACCCTAGGCATCTTAGCACTGCTATAACATATTCCAGATGCTGTAGAAGGTCTTCCTTTTCTTGAGCCAGAATCAGGCAGTCGTCCAAGTAAGGATAGATTTGAATTCCTTGAAGCCTGAAGTAAGCTATCACTGGAGCCAGAACCTTTGTGAATACTCTGAAGCAGTAGATAAGCCAAAGGGCAATGCAGAGAACTGATAATGAGAATTTCCAGCTCGAAACCGCAGATACTTTCTGCAACTTAGCCTTATAGGCACATGAAGGTAAGCTTCCTTGAGATCTAAAGTTACCATCCAGTGATCTTTGCCCAGCAGAGGTAAAAGCTGTTGTAACGTCAACATCTTGAACTTGGGAATGTCCAAAAAGCGTGTTGAGGAGATAAATCCAAAATTGGTCTCCACGTGTTCCCCTTCTTTGGTACAAGGAACAGGCGAGAATAAAATCCGAGGCCCCTCTCTGACACAGGGACTGGCTGAATGGCCCCTATGTGAAGTAACTGTAAAACTTGCTTGTGAGCCTCTTTTCTTTGTAGAGGAGGAGCGTCTGGCATGCCTTTGAAAGGGGCATTGTATGGAAATAAAATCTGTAACCGTGGTGAATGATATCCAACACCCATTTGTCTTGAGTAATTAAATCCCAATTTTCTTTGAAAAGAGACAGTCTTCCCCAAAGGAGCTGCCAGGCGAGAATCTGCTGGCAGCTGAAAACAGGTCATTGGGTCTGTTTACGAAAGGACTGACCCCTGCCCTCACCAGAAGTCTGAGCAGGTGAACTCCTGTTCTAGGCCTAAAAGAACTTTGAACCCTGCCCTACCACGTCTAGACCTACCCCTAGACTGGGAATCATAAGCAGGATATGTCCACCCTTAGCAGGCCAATTTCTACTAAACTTCGGTGGCTGCACCTGCAAAAATCTTTAACAGTTTGCATAGACTTAGCTTTGTCCTCCATTTTCTTTAAAACAGCTTCCACAGGCGAACCAAACAACACATCAGACTGTAAAGGAGCATCCAAAATCCTTGTCTTAACATGCTCAGCTAAATTCTGCTCCTTCAACCAGGCATGCCTGCGAAGAACAGAGCTGGTAGCAGCCACCCTCGAGGAGGCCTGTACAGCATCAAAACCACATTGCAAAGAATGCTTACCCACTTGTTGGGACACATGAACCAAATCCAGCAACTCTTTACACTCAATACCTTCCGCCAAAGCATCCACCTTAGATTTCAATTGTGAAAGAAGGTAATTCTGATATTTTAACATGTGAAACTGACAATTCAAAGCTCTCATGGCTAGAGTGGAAGAAGTATACACTTTCTTTCCCCACCTATCCAAAGCCCTCGCCTCTTTATCAGTGGGGACAGGATTTTTAACCACAGAAGCTTTTACACCCTTAGGCCCCTGGGAAATAGTTTCTGGGTCCGCCCTAGGACTCTTAAACAAATATTTATGAGCTTGGGCACCCTATAATACCTATCAGGCTTAACAGGAGCAGGAGGCAAAGAGTCAGGGTTCAGGAAGCCTCTGCAAAACATCTTCCACCACATTCAACACAGGAGGAATAGCTAAAGGCCTATGCTGGGGTAAAACAAGAACTCCTAAGCCTTTTCCTGGAGTCAGAGTAATCCTGGCCTTCCCATTTAAAGTGCTCCCTCATGGAATGCAAAGTCTCTGAAAATGAGAAATCCTCAGGTGGAGGCAGCTGTAGGAGTGGAATCATCCACATCAGAATCAGAATAGGAGGATACTCCTGCAAATCTTCCACAGAAGATTCTGAAGCCTCAGAACACTGTTCAATACTCTCAAACTCAGATTCCACCCTAGGCCTCTTATCAGGCGGGGGCATAGAACCCCTAATCATAGTAATCAAATCTTCTGCCATCTTAAGCATATGTTTCTTAGGTACAGAACCTGAAATGGTAGGAGAAGCCCCACTGAAGCTGAAGTAGGCCTACCTCTCATAGAAGTTTTGGTAACAGAAGGAGAGGCCCTAACTACCTTGGGAAGAGAGGGAAGAACAGTCACCTGAGAAGCCCCCTCAGCCTGGCCTACCTCCTGAGAAGGCACATCCTGTAAAAGTATAGTTTCTGCCTGGGACTCCATGGAAACTCCTGGCAAAACCTCCGGCTCCACTGAGCCTTCCAAAGAACCGACGTCCGGGACTGCGGTTCCTCAACCCTAGGCTTCACTGTTTTATCCTTGCGCTTCTTAGAGGCGGGCGGAGCATCCGGCGGCATTTTATAATTGCAACGCTTCCCAAACACTAACCTGGCACAGTCTAACCTCCTCTTAATAGTGCGTTTGTTAAACCTAGCACAAGAGCGGCAACCAACAACGTCGTGCTCAGGCCCTAAACAAGGTATACACAAGGTATGATAATCCCTATGAGGTATCTGTTTCCCACAAGAAATACAGTTATTCACTTTTTCTGACATCCGGTAAAATACTGAGGCAAGAAAAAACCAAATGTTCCCTAGCGGGTACTTAGCCAACTCTGTTTGGTCTGAAACTCCGGTTTTGGAAATATTTCAATGCGCCAACCTGCACTCGCAAAATTGCTTCTGCATCGGACCATGCGGCAAAAAAGACTGAGGATATGACGTCGGTCATGCGCATTAGTACCCTGACGTACTGACGTCAGTCTAATGCGCCCTGACCGACGTCAGCCTTATACTCTGGTATTCGGGCCGACTGGGACGCGGACTATACCCAATAGTCAGGACTGCAGCAATGGAAGACGAAGAACATTTTGGATATTTCTCTGCCTGCAGTATGCAATGGCTGGAGCCGGGCACTTTGTAAATACTCTGGGCTCAGTAGATAAGCCAAGGAGAAGTGCAGAGAACTGATGGTGCATAGCGCCTGCCCTGAAGCATAGATATTTCCTGCAAGACTCCCTTATTGGGATGTGCAAATAAGCTTCTTTTAAGTCTAGGGTGACTAACCAGGCATCCTTGGCTAGCATAGGGAGAAGCTGTTGCAGGGTAAGAATTTTGAATTTTGGGACCACCAGAAAGGTGTTGAAAATTGATAGATCCAGGATTGGGCACCAAGAAACATCTGGAGTAGAAACCCTGTTCCCTTTGTTCTACTGGAACAGGTTGAATAGCTCTGATATTGAGCAGGGAAAGTACTTGCTTTTGAACCTCTGCCCACTGGTTTGGAGGAAGGTCTTGATACCTGCATGAGGTTGGCAGTGAATGGAAGTAGAATCTGTACTCCAGGGATACAATGTTTAGGACCCATCGGTCCGAAGAAATGGACATACAGTTTTTTGCATGAAGGGCAAGTTTTCCTCCTAGGGGCACAAGTAATTGGGCAGGGCTGGGAAAGATGACTGAAAAGTCATTGTGAACTCTCTCCATACAGGGGCATCTTACCACTCCCTGTTTTTTTAGGTGGGGGCACTCCATTGTTTAGATCTCTGCATACCCTGAGACTGTAGTCTGGGTGGCCTGTTCCCCCTGGGTTTGGAGTGAGAAGGCCTGGAATGGGCAGGAAAGGACCAATTTTTAGAACGTTAATGTCTACTGAATATAGGTAGCTGCACTTGTAAGAATTATTCTAACAGTTTGCATAGATTTAGCTTTTTCTTCCATCTTTTTAAGAACTTCTTTTGCTTTGGTGCCAAACAAATAGTCCTTATTTAAAGGAGCATCTAGTAATTTTGATTTGACAAGATCTGGCAATGTTTGTTACTTCAGCCAAACATGCCTTCTCAGTACAGACCCAGTGACTGCAGCCCTGCAAGATGCTTCTAGGGCATCAAAGCCACACTGCAAAGTATGCTTACTAACTTGGTTTGCAGAATGCATTAACTCTTGTAAATTTTCTGCACAATCTGGGAGTAACAACATTTTTTGTTTAATTAGTTCCATAATAGGTTGCTGGTACTTCAACATGTGAAACTGGCAATTCAATGCGCTGATGGCAAGAGTTGCAGAGGTATATACATTCTTACCCCATCTGTCTAAAGCTCTGGAATCCCTGTCTGAAGGGGTACGTTTTTTGGCTGTAGTAGCCTTAATCCTTTTAGGTCACTGGGAAATGGTCTCTGGATCCGCAGTAGGATTCGTAAAGAGAAATTTGTGAGAATCAGGTACTCTGTAGTACCGGTCAGGTTTTCTAGGGGCCAGGGTAAAGTGTCTGGAGTAAGACTGGATTCCATGAAGACATCATCTACAACATCCAGGACAGTGGGGTATAGCTAGAGGCTTGTGTGGGGGCAACTCTAAAAATTCTTCTCTTTTCGGAGTGAGAGTAGTCCTGGCATTCCCAGTGGAAATGCTCTCTTAAAGTATGCAAGGTTGCACCAAAAGAAAAATCCTCTGCAGGGGAGGCAGAGGGAATGGATTCCTCTGCATCTGAATCCTCATAGGTTGATAAGGGCGTCTCCTGATAATCAGAACGGTCAGAGTCATCGGACTCCTGGCCTGTAGAATCAGAATGAAACTCAAATTTTTTTTTATCTTAACAGGGGAAGGCTGGCTTCCCCTACTTAGGGTAATAAGGTCTTCAGCCATTCTAAGCATTTGTTTTTGTGGCATGGGAGCCTGAGCACGTGCTTTGGTCGTCGGTTTTCTAGATGTAGTGCGTACTCTGGGCCTGGGAAACTCGGTAGTTTTAGCTAAAAATGAAGTTGGTTTAATTCAAACACCCTCAGAAACCAGTGCCTGCACAGCAGCTCCGGACCCATCCAACCTAGAGACATCCGCAGGTTCCATAGTCTAAGCAGCATCTCATGGCATACCGGACTCCAAATGGATCTCAGCAAAGGCCTGTGAATCTGTAGAACTTGGCATCAGGGGCTGGAAAGGCGCCTCACTGAGTACCGGCTGACTGGTGACTAGCTTAACGGAAGCGTCGTCGGGCGTTTTGGACCTATGAGGTCTCTCTCTTTATCTTTATGTTTTTTCGGAAGATCGGTAGTCGGATGGCTTATCAAAGCCATTTTGGAATATGGAGAACGAGAGCGAAAGAATTTTGCGACAAAGATAGCCTGACGACGAATGGTTCAGGTGTTAAACAAGGGCCCAAAACAGACAGTGAGGGATGTCCTGGTCTGGGCCTAAACAGGTGATGCAGTAAGAATGAAAATCTCTGTGAGGTATTTGTTTTCCACAGGCAAGACAACTGTTAACTTCTTCTGACATCGGTTAGCTTTAGAAGACTTCAGGTTTGAAACTCGAAAAACGAAAATTTCGAGTAGCTGCCGACAGGCACTTGCGAACTGCTTCTGCTTCAGGCTCCGTCACAGCAAGAAAGACTGATGTAATGGCATCGGCTGCATGTTTTATACCCCTGACGACTTGACGTCATGGATGAGGCCACAGCATTCGATGCAGAAATCCCAAGACTCTGGTATTCGGGCCAAGTGAGGGCTACCTGCAGGCAGATAACCCAAGTGTGATGACTGCAACAGTAAAACATGAAGAACATCCACCAGTATACACTTGATGCCAAAATGATCAAGTTCAACACTGGCATTGTCAGATTTTCAGGTTAGGCAGGAAAAATGGACAGAAACAATGGACAGAAACCTCCAGACAGAGCATGTCATGTTTTAATTCAAACTCCAAGCAAAGGCAAAGCAAATAACACACTGATTTCAACACAGCAGATAATGTTTTTATAGCTAATGAGT
>NC_056729.1:381506829-381554329 GCF_019279795.1 Protopterus annectens
GAGCATTAAAACGCATTTTTAGCAGAGCATTGTTTCATCACTACCTATTGTGTTTGCACAAAGCTGTGAATCATTTTCAAACATTTGCCTTTTTGATTACTACAGAGTACATTTACCCTGGAAGCTATTGTGTTTTGACTTCATTTATTGGAGCTAGTTATTTTTTTAGGGCTTGGCTAAAAGGTAGCAATGCTTGTTACCATATACCATTAAAGCCGCAACTACAAATTATTACTAACACAGGTTACTATATAAGACGCACAGTCTCCAAGATACGGCGGGCTACCAGAAAATGCACAACAATCCTGTCCCTTATTACAAATACTGTCATATGCATTTCAATACCCAAGGCTTATACATTATCTAGCTATGTAAATATTATTCTCTGCATAGCTTGTGAAAAGGCTTTCAATGCTAGCAATTCTTTAACAATAATGCTTACTAAAGCTTACCGCATCTTACAATCTCCGACAAACACCTGGTCTTCGTTAAACCATGGCTACTTAAACAGAGCAACAGGACGCTGATAGCATGCAGTTCTGAATGGAAACTATAGAAATCAACAGTATAAAATCTGATAGAAACCAGAACATTTTGCAAAATCAGGACAGATGAAAAGCCACGGTCATATTTGCTTGATCTACCTTGGATGGGAATACTCTGCACATACTGCATAACTGCTTCTTGCCTTCTCCTTGGACACATCGAGAACCACTACAATGGGGCTGGGGTGCAATAAGTATCATGAATTTGGAAGGCTCTGAGCCTCCCTGCCTCTCAACTTCAAGGCAAGAGAAATCTGGACAAATACATAGAGCTAGAAGTGGGACACAGGCTTTAAAAATAAAAGAATGGTAAATGTTATAAACAGTAACTTAATAGAACAAATTAGATCTTGCATTAAAATTTTCTAAGAATTTTTCTGAAGGGTATAAAATCTGAAACTCAGAAATGTCTGCCATTATTTTCTAACTTCAATCTTTAATGACTTGCCATTAATTTGCCAGTACAATTTTATGAAAAATGAACCAAAATGGGATGCAAAATACCCTGTGTCAAAAGGACTGCTTTTTAATATTAACAGTTAACTTGGAAACGTATAACAAAATAAGAGCATCCACATGCATTTCTGAAATAAAAGGTAATCTAGCTGATCATTACAGTTATAATTGTAAACCCTCACATTTTCTTCCAAAATTGCCATTTTGGAGGAGGCATTATTAAGGGAGCGAAACTTCTTATTTTGAGCCAGAATTGGGGACAATTGAGATGTTTGGATATTTCCTAATCTACAAAGTGATTTGCATTGCCTCTCAACCTCTTTCAATGCAGGAAATCTGAACAAGGCCAAATATATTGTTAAGGGAACATAGAAACACTACTGAAAATTGCTCTTATATAAAGCTTAGTCTTGCATTAGCATGCATTTTTTCTGAGGAGTTATGAAACATGGAAACTCAATGTCTGTCATTTTAATGGCCCCATTCCTAAATGAATTTGCTAGAAAACCACAAATTTTGAGAAACAAACCAAAATAAGCAGCAAATATCTAATTCTGCAAGATATGGACAACTAGGAGAATTATATATAGTTCAGCGGGGCTGTCTGAGTTTATCCCCCTCCACAAAATCATGGTCAAATGGAGCCTACAGCTTCATTCAATGTCCCATTCCTTGGATTTATTTTGCCCCATTTACCATAAGCATATATATACTGCTTTACTTCTGCGATGATTTAGGATTTCATTTGAAAGTTATTTTGCATTTTACAAACCTAATACACATCTGTTAAAAGCAATGCAGAGTCTCAATGAAAAATAGACCCAACATTAATACTTCTCTGCCCTTGGAAACTCACATGCATTGAGCAGCTTTTTGAGCACTTGGGAAATACATTTTGCCAATTACAGAATATTAACTCTGGGCTGTCTTCAAAATCTTGTAAGGAGGCCCTCAGACATAACATACACATGCTCTTTGATACACCTTCCTGACTGTATTACATTATATTCCTTGTACAATTTTAGTTGATGCAAAGGGAGCATTTTAAATTGTGTTTAGAAAATTTTTCCAGTAAAGCAAAGAAACAAAAGCATCCTGTGAAACTAAAATTACCTTTGAATTCAGAACATTTCCATCATAAAGTCTACTCCAAGTCCACCAGTATCAGTAAAAATACGAAATCTCTGTAAGTAAAATCCATTGAAGAAATTTGTAACTAATAAGAGGTTGCTGCTAGCAAACACTTTATATGTCATTGTTTAATCTACAAATAAAGTGCCCGTTACCCTTGAAGAATAAAATTGCCTTTGTTGCATGCAGTAAGATGAAAAGCTAGTAATACATAATAGAGAATGGATATAGAGCTGTGCTGGAGTTCCTTAGTTCCATCCTTCCATTCCTTTCTCCACTATATCTCCTTTCCGCTCCCTTTCCATTTCAATATTCCTTCCTTCCATATTTCCATTTCCCTCCCTCCATCTTCCTTCATCCATTTCCACTGTCCATTCCTTTCCCAAGGCTCCTTTCCTTCCTTCCATCCATTCCTTCATTCCTTCCTCCATTTCCATCCATGTCTCTCTCCTTTCCTCCATTCCTTCTCCACTATTCCTCTTCTCTGTCCTTCTTTCCTTCTCCATTCCTTCTCTTTCCTTTCCATTTCCTCATTCCTCCATTTTCCTTCATCCGTGTGTTCATTTCTACCATTCCTTCCTTGGTCCATTCCTTTAGGTCCCATCTTTCCTCTGTCTTCCTTCCGTTCCATTCCTCCATCTTCCTTGTGTCCTTGTGTGTCCATGTCTTCATCTCCTTCTTCCTCCTTATGTATATATATATATGTATATGTATATGTATATATATGTGTGTATGCTCTCATTTCTCTCCTGCCTGTGTGTGTGTCTTTTTGTGTGTCTCTCCTGTGCCTCCTCTTTTTCCTTGTCTTTTCCTCCTCCTCTCTGCCTGTGTGTGTGGTGTGTGTGTGGTGTTGGTGTGTGTGGTGTTGGTGTGTGTGGTGTTGGTGTGTGTGTGGTGTTGGTGTTGGTGTGTGTGTGTGTGTGTGTGGTGTGTGTGTGGTGTGTGTGCACGTGTGGTGTGTTTGGTGTGTGTGGTTTGTGTGTGTTTGTGTGTGGTCTCTCTCTCTCTCTCTCTCTCTCTCTCTGTCTCTCTCTCTCTCTCTCTCTCTCTCTCCTCCCTCCCTCTCTCTCCTCTCTTTCTCTCTCTCTCTCTCTCTCTCTCTTTCTCTCTCTCTCCTCTCTCTCTTTCTCTTTCTCTCTCTCTCCTCTCTCTCTCTCTCTCTTTCCTTTCCTCTCTCTCTCTCCTCTCTCTCTCCTCTCTCTCCTCTCTCTCTCTCTCTCCTCTCTCCTCCTCTCTCTCTCTCCTCTCCTCTCCTCTCTCTCCTCTCTCTCTCTTTCCTCTCTCTCTCTCTCTCTCTCTTTCCTCTCTCTCTCTCTCTTTCCTCTTTCTCTCTCTCTCTCTCCTCTCCTCTCTCTCTCCTTTCCTCTCTCTCTCCTTCCTCCTCTCCTCCTCCTCCTCCTCTCTCCTCTTTCCTCTCCTCTCCTCCTCTCTCTCTCTCTCTCTCTCCTCTCCTCTTTCCTCTCTCTCTCTCTCTCTCCTCTCCTCCTCCTCCTCCTCTTTCTCCTCCTGTGTCTTGTCTTGTGTGTGTGTGTGTGTGTGTGTGTGTGTGTGTGTCTTGTGTGTGTGTGTGTGTGTGTGTGTGTGTGTGTCTCATCGTTGTGAGACCATGTCTCCTTCACATAAAAGATAAAATTACCTCTGTCAGCCTGGTTGCTTTCAGGGAATTAGTACTTATTAAACTAATACTTTGTTGAACAACACAGGTTCAGATTACAGCATTTAGTCTTCTTGGGTAGGAGTCTATCAGCATGGCACATTTTGACTTGGCAATATTTGCTCACTTTTCCTTGCAAAAGCACTCCAAATCTGTCAGATTGCAAGGGAATCTCTTGTGCACAGTCCTCTTCAGGTTACCCCACAGATTTTCTATTGGATTAAGGTATGTCTTCTGGCTGGGCCTTTCCAAAACTTCAATTTTCTTCTGGTGAAGTCATTCTTTTGTTGATTTGGATGTTTGCTTGGGGTGATTGTCGTGTTGAAAGGTGAAATTACTCTTCAGCTTTCTAGCAGATGCCTGAAGGTTTCGGGCCAAAAGTGACTGGCATTTGGAAGTGTTCATAATTCCCTCCACCTTGACTAAAGCCCCAATTCCACCTGAAGAAAAGCAACCCCAAATCATGATACTGACACCACCATGCTTCACCGTGGGGATGATGATGTTCTGGTGATGCGAAATGTTGTTTTTGTACCAAATGTACCTTTTGAAATTGTGGATAAAAAGTTCAATCTTGGTCTCATCAGACCTTAACACATTTTCCTACATGCTTTTGGGTGACTTGATGTATTGTTTTGCAAATTTTAGCCAGGCCTGGATGTTTTTTCTGTATAAAAAAAGGCTTCCGTCTTGCAACCCTACCCCATAGGCCAGACATGTGGAGAATACAGGAGATTGTTATCTCATGTAGTATACAACCAGTACTTGCCAGAAATTCCTGCAGTTCCTTCAGTTTTGCTGTAGGTCTCTTGGCAGCCTCCCTGACCAGTTTTCATTGTGTCTTTTCATCAAATTTGGAGGGACCCCCAGTTCTTTGCAACGTCACTGTTGTCCCATATTTTCTCCACTTTTTGATGATTGTCTTCACTGTGTTCCATGGTATATACAATGCTGTGGAAATTTTTTGTTTACCCTTCACCTGACTGATGCCCTTCAACAATGAGATCCCTTTGATGCTTTGTAACCTCTGTGCGAACCATGGCTTTTGCTGTAGCAGGCAACTGAGTAAATGTCAGGAAAATCCAAGTAGGACAGCTGGACTTTATTTGGGGTTAATCAGTCTCTTTAATTGATGGCAGGTGTGTTCCCAAGAAGACTGAATGTTGTCATTAAAGCAAAGGTGCTTCAACAAAGTATTAGTTTAAGGGTGTGCACACTTATGCAACCAGCTTATTGTAAGTTTTTTTATACTTTTTCCCCTAACAGATTTTTTTTTAATGAACTGTACAGGTTATAGGTCACATTACAAGTGGGAAAAGTTTTGAAGTTATTTATTGTGGTTTCATTTTTTTATATCGTAAAAGCCTGACATTTTAACAGGGGGGTGTACACGTTTTATATCCAGTGTGTGTGTATGTGTGTATGTGTGTGTGTGTGTGTGTGTGTGTATATGTCTATGTATAAGTGTAGAGTCAAGCATTATTAATGTATACATTCTAGTAAATGTTGATTAAGGTTTTACTTATTCACCGTCATACACTGGATACGTGTTGCACATGCAGTCTTTGTCAATGCCTTTATGTCAGTATATTTTTCTTTGTATTGCCAAGTGCATCTATTACTTGTTATTATCTTTGCTAATGCAGCCTGAGTCGTGGCTGAAAAGGGTCCCAGGGTCAGTTCACTTTCCTGGTTACCTACGTATAAATAAATATAATGTTAACAGGACAGAAACAATTAAGGAACTAGTAAAGCACATTTTAATTCTGCATCATTCATGAGAGAGAGAAAAAAAATTCCAACTGAAGGCATTGGGAAGTAGCAGACACTTGCTTTGCAGTCCTACTACTTGTCATCTGTACATGATACAGCAAGGATCGTTTACTGCAATAAACAGTTTTCACACCTCATCATGACAGTGTGGGGAAAGGTCTGTCAATTCTTTTCAAACTACAAAATAATCCATTTACAAAAGCCTGCTATTCACCTACTTTCTTTTGCTGGAACTAACTAGCAGCCATTTACAGCATAGAACAAGCTCTGACAGACACACATATGAGGCTCAGTCAGGGAAACATAGAAGTAGCTCTGTTACAGAAGGTACGTTTAGATGATAGTGCTTTGCAGTCCTGCCATTCTACCTTAACGGCATAAGAAAACACCACTTCCCTATGTCTAGCATGACCAATATAAAGAGGACTTGAAATATATTCTGGGAAGAAGGAATTAAAGCAAGGTCATGTTACCAAAGCAGGCCTCATTATCTGCCATTTTGTGGGAAACACTTTAAAATTGTAAAATAAGCACTTGGAGTTATTTTGAGGCATTAAAATAGCTCAGAAAACAAAGGTGCAATGAAAAAAATATTTTAAATTCTCAGGTGGAGTCTTCCTTTAAGTACGGACTCGTTTGATTTTCTTGTAGTTTGTAAAATTCTCAAGTTTCTTCCCATTCCATATTTCAAAAGCACAGATTCTTTGGTACACAAACATACTTATAGTCTGTCCAACTCTCACAGCCACTATTGTGGGGAAAATACTGTTTTCATTATAAAGACCTTTGTTGACAATGTCATGTCTTTGATATTTAATATGTTCTCACATTTGACATACATTTCTTCCAAAGAGGCAACAGTCTTAATTTTGGGGCTACAGTCACCACTTCCACATATCTTTGAGACCACGAAAATAAAATGTGACTGCTTCTTTGTCCTCCACATCTACTTGCAAAAAACTGATATGGCTAGATGAATTTTTTTTTTGTAATGTTGAGCATCAGTTTAGTCTTTGTGTTCACTCTTCCTTGCTTTGAGCATAGTGATTAACAACTTCAGATTTGCAAATATATTTCTGATAGGTCTGACCCAGCATCTAATACAACCCGGTCTGATTCCAGCATCTAATTAATCTAATCCAGCATATTGCATAGTATAATTGGCACACTAATTAAATACAAATAATACACAGCCTTGTTACATTCATTTTCCAATCATTAATCAGTTTATAGTTGGTTCTAACTGCTGCTTCTCTGTATACAAATTCCTAAGAACACAAATAACTTGATTCAGTATCCACATTTCTCAAAGAACTTGCCACAGCTTTTAGTGGTCCACACAATCAATTACTTTAACAGCAGTCAATGAACCAGAACTTTCTTCCTCTCTTTGGTATTCCCTTGCCTTACAATCCAGTAGATGTTGTCAATTTAATCCTGCTTCTTCTAAAAAACAGCCTTTATATCTGGAAGTTCTCATTCTATATTTTGCTGGAGTGTATCCTGTATATTCTTAAGAAACATCTTACCAGAATGCAAACCAAGAGCAACTGCTTGATAATTTGGGTACTCGCTACCACTGATACATGTCCTTTTCCAATGGCCACTGCTTAGTTTTCTAGTATCATACCATGTAATTTGCCAAGAAGTGTAAAGTATCATTTTGCAGGATTTAAACTTCAGCTTGAATTCCATCACCTTTTATTTTCTAGGACCCATTTGAGACTTCTCTCTCTAGGATGTCTGGCTCTAGGTCATACAATACATAAGCACATTTAATTTCTTCCAGTTCTTAGCACTACTAATTTAAATATCAATTATGGTGAAAGAGAGACCATTGAGAAGCTGAGTCCTATTACACAGTACTAGTTCACAATTACTCCCCACAGAACCTCAGTGAAAATTTATATTATCAAGGTTCCCTACGCATAACCAAGTTTAGTGGTACCAGTCAAGAACAAAGTTTCACAAAATTCTAAGATTTAAGACACAGCAGCTGACAACAGAAATGCATGCACACATCTAATTCAAATCCTCACTGTTGGAGCTCCGTTAAAGCAGCTACAACTCTGAACAGTGCTCTTCAGCTGCTAATACCAAAAGAGTTAAGAGGCCAAGAACTACAGCAGAGAGCTCTACAAGCATGAAAAAGGCAGAAAAGGTTACAGGAGGCTAACATATTACAGTCTGTGGGCAGAAGACCATAGCTTAGAGGCCTAGACCTCTTGTGGATCACCCTTGTTCAAACTACTTAAAAAATGGAATGTATATCCTGGGTTCATGCTGCATCTCTCTACCCCCTTACATGAGTTGAATAAGGGGAATCCCTCAACTTCTTTGAGAACAAAGTAAACAGAGGCAACACAAAAACAAGCTGCAAGTTAAACAGGGGGGTAGTTTACAAGGAGGACAGCACCCCTATTTAAGATGAATGTGGCAGCAGCAATCTAGGAAGATGAGCGTGCTATAGACTTCAATGTTTATAGGCAAATGTTTGTAAAATAAGTACTAACTACACTTCTCTCAGTATTATTTAAAACTGGTGCCAAGGAACTAACCACATCCACAAGGCAAGATTTGGATAGTTTATGCTAATGTGATCTTCATTTTGGACAGTAAATATCGGAGATGACAGAAGCAAGAGATATGTACTACAGACGTATACAAATAGCCTTAAGGTGACATTTTATTATAATGGTTGTCATTCCGAGTTACTCAGTAAAAGGCTGACAGAGTATTTACTAGCTTCAGGAAGCAGAATACATTATCAACATTGTAACTGGACTCAGATGAGGTAATGTACATTGTATTCTATGTTCTTCAGTTTTCACTGTCTTGCTCAGTAGATTTTTTCTAGTTTAGCAACAGTGCTTTAGGATGCACTGGTACATTTGCTACTTTCACCTGTGGCTCAGCATAAGAGCTAAGGACCACTCTGTTGATATTGTGATTATTGCTGGAGGCTCAACATAGAACCACAAAACAGGATACAACAACAAGCAATAATAGTACAAGTCCTCTCATGCCTCATACAGTGATGCTCCATTTGAAAAAGTACAGTTGTGTAAGATCTTATAACAGTAGATGTCCTACTTCTCACCGTTGTAGTATTCCTCATTCATGCTAACTGTTGTAGTATTCTTTATTCTTGGGATATTCTGCGGAGGCCAGGCAAATGTCCAGCTAGTACATCAAAGCCTTTACACCTTACTGGCACCATACATTAGATGTATATCCTACATGAAAGGCGTAAGGTACATATGTGATGTACGAGCTCCTAATCCAAAGAACTAAAGTGCGCAGAACCGGAGCACCCCAAAGAGGAAAGCAATATGTACATCCAGGAAGGGTTATCCGAATGGAGAGATAACTCAGCAAGCAAAGGAGAGTAGTATTGCTGAAATGGAATTCATCCTCAAGTCTTGGTGAGTACCTTCCATGAGGTAGACTCCATTTTTCATAAAATCTCACCAAGATGACACTGATATATAGACTATATTTATATAGTATATCTTGGAAAAAGGTAGGTCAAGAAAAAAAAAAAAAAAAAAAAAAAAAAAAAAGATAGCTGGGTGCACAAGACCCAGGATAAAAAAAAGTGCCCAATCCTGGTAAGCGCACTGCTGCCAGCACTGGAAAAATGACAGTGTAGAATCCTCAAAACACTGAAACATTGCACCAAAAAATTTCTACAATGGGGCTAGGCCAGGCCCAAGTGGAGGATGGCCCCCCTGTTGTAGAAGGAAGCAGTAGTCCACAAAAAAAAAAAAAAATCACAAAACCTGATAGGCCACAGAAGATTCATAAAGACAGAGTGGACTACTGAGGATAAGAAAGAAATTATGTATTGTTACTATTATTCAAAAAGCCCAGAATTTCCAGACACAAGATAGACAAAAAGATTAAGAAACAAATTAGAGGAAAGAAAAATACTTCCAAAAGAAAAACTGTCAAGCTTCAAACAGAAAGTTGTGTTCAAAACAACACATTTATGAAAAACAGCATATAGACCAGGAAACATTGATCTGTTTAGAAAAAGAAGCATCGCAGGAAGTGCAACCACAAACAACAAAACCTACACGGACATGGGAAAGAATTTGATATGGTGCAATATTTATGCAAAGATGAAGGCCAAATTAATCAATATAAAGAAGGCAGCCCCAAAAATATTCAAAGTGAAATACAGACAAAAGCATCCAAAGATAGAAAATTTCACAATAAAAAACATAATACCACAAAGACAGAATGGTGAAAAGATTAGTAAAGTAGAAGTTAAAAAAACAGAAGTTGAAGTTATGGTTACCTCACAGCATGATGGAACAAGTCCCCAAAGTAAGGAGAAACAGGAAGATCGGGAGACATCTGAAGAAGAAATATGGACATGGGACAGAAAAAGAGATTTAATATGGTGCAATATCTATGCAAAGGAGAAAACAAAAAACTCATCAGTACAAAAAGAGCAGCACCAAAGATATTTGAAGAGAAATACAGGCAAAGGAATCTGTATGGAACACTTTACAATACAAAAAATAAGAAGACAAGGAGGAAAAGTAGAAAAGCAGATTGGTAATGGAGAAGTTTAAGTTTGAGGTTATGGAGTACCTGCAAAATGAAGGCTTCGGTGCTGAAAATTAATTCAGAAAGCACCACAACAGGATAGAGCAATGGACATCCAAATTAAGGTGAAACCGGTGGAACAGAAGCAATTGATCAGATGCCATATAAAGCTATTTTGGAGCCTTCCAAAGGAAACCAGTATAAACGTACTCTTGCAGCTGGACAGCAAGGGAAGAAATAGGAAATTGTGGAAACTCTGACGCAGTCAATATTGAGGAGGGATAGGCCAGCAAGTTCCCATATGAGAGAGTAATGGATGGCACAGGATGAAATTAAAGAGAATGTGCCACAGGAAGATGCTATAGCACTTTTTATAGAATAACCGCAGGAAATGGAAAACAAAAAATGTGTCCTCAGTTTAGAAGAAACTGAGCTAAGAGAAGAGTTGCTTGATTTAATAGACACAGACATATTAAGATCAATGAAAGAAATAAACTGCAGAAGTTAATACAACCAAAAAAAGTCAAAAGTTTGATAAAACAAACACAGTAATTGGGAACTGTCCATGGAGATCCATGTGATATAACAAAAGTAAACAGGATATATTACTGTGCAGCTAAATTAATAACTGATGAGATTCTACCACAAGAACACATGGTAGTGAGAGAAAGGAAGGGTAGAAATAGAATACCATCATTGAAGTATCGAATAGAGAAAACTATAAAGCAATTAAGACAATAAGTGTCACTGTTAGAAGAGTAGAGAAGAGGGAACAGATCAGCAAAAATACTCAAAGACAGACGTGATAAAAGCAATGTGCAGTATTAGAACAGATCAGGATCCATCATGCACTATTGCAAGTAAACTAAAAATCTCACCACAGGTGGACAAACTCAGAAGATGTGCAAAAAAGTATAAAGGGAAAATGCAAAGTAAGCAAGCTATTGATGACCGAAAAAGTTTTATAGAGAACTGGGAACAAGGTAAAAGGAATTGAAAGACCACCCAAAAAAGAAGAAATAGATGCATTTTGGAGATGTATTTATGAAGATCCCATGGAACATAACAAAGATGCTAAATGGATAGAAGTAAAAAAGAAGTTTAAAAGGTACAGAATATGAAATGGGATGAAGTAATAGTCAGAGAGATGAGATTAAAACAAAGTTAAGATAAGCTTAATTGGAAAACCCAAGGCCCAGAGGCAGTACCAAACTTCTGGTTAAAAGATTTAACATCTTTGCAGGATGATTTAGCCATGAGTAAGAACTATTTATATTTATATGTGTACCCCAAACAGACAACAACCTGCCTAACAGGAAAAAAAATACTCCTACTTAACAGTGAACCTGCAAGCTACCCTATAAATTATAGGCCAATAACTTGCCTTCCAACGATGTATAAACTAGACACTGGAATTGATGCAGACAGAGTTTATAGTCATCTAGAAGAAAAAAAATATGGCAAAAGAACAAAAGGGCAATAAAAGAAAGTCATATGAACACAGGATCATTTGCGGTTAAAAAACATCATAGATGAGAACTGTAAAATGTGGAAGAATCTAAGTATAGCATGGATAGACTACAAAAAAGCATTTGATAGTATCCCACATTCATGGATAAAAGAGTGCTTATAAATGTACAAGATGCACCCTACATTGATTGACTTACGTTACAGTGACCATAAAACAGTGGCAGACCACTCTGCAATTAAGCCATGATAAAAGACAAATTATTATTCCAGGGATAAAAATTCAAAGGGGGATATTTCAGGGTGACTACTATTTTGTCTTGCACTTAACCCATTAAGCTGTCTACTTAACAGCATTGGACATGGCTATAATTTGGCTCCTAGAAAACAACAAAGTGTGAATACTTTGCATCTTCTCTTTGTTGAGGATTTAAAACTATATAGCTCATCAGATGAGGAACTGCAAATTGTCAAAACTTTTTCAGATGATATAAGAATGTCATTTGGTCTTGATAAATGTACAAAAACAACCTTTAAACAGGAAAACTGCAACACCAAGAAAACATCAGTTTGGAACAAGAATGTGACTGTATAAATATATGGGAATTGATGAAGAATCAATAACAAAACATGAACAAATGTGAATAAAATTTAGTAAGGAATACTTTAGAAGACTTAAATTAATCCTGAAAACAAAGTGTTGACATCTAGGAATGAAATTAAAGCTATAAACCAATTTGCTCTTCCTGTCCTAACTTACAGTTTTGGAGTGCTTGACTGGCCACAAAACATGTTGGCTAGATTAGACAGGAGAACAAGGAGGATGCTTTATGCTCACCAAATGATTTATAACAAATCAGTGCATACCAAGATTACATATTCCCCATTCAAAGGAGGTATGGGTCTCCTTGAAATTGATTACATGCACAGATCTGCAATCGTGGGACTGCACACATTTCTGCTGACCTCACAAGACTTGAAAATTTTGAAACATGAGGAGAATAAATCTAAGATGACTTCCCTGCTTAGTCTAACAGAAGCGTATCAGCATCAAGTAGGAATGGAAATCAAACCAGCAGTAAATAAAAATCAGGCAGCAACTGAATGTGCCAAAAACCAAAAGAGAATACAAGGTGAAGGATCAGATGAGAAGGTAAGAAATGTGGAAAATACATAATTATAGTTGCAAGTATAGAAAACTTCTGGAAGAACCTCATGTTGATCTGAATCGAATGCAGGAATGGTTAAGGAGAGGCAAATTCAAACCAGGGCATAAAAGTTTAATATTGGCAGCCCAAGATAGTGGGCTATGTAGACATTGGTTTACAAAGTCCATTGAACATGTGGGAGAAAAGTACAGTTTTGTACCTACCATAAATGTAGATGTTCGAGTGTTCACCCTGCTGCAGTCATTACACTTGGGTTATCCTGTCGTCAGGCGGTCCTGCAGTCGGCCAGATTTCCAAAGTCTTGGTCCGACGTCGGTTGCAGTCACCTCATCCCTGACGTCAGTGCGCCAGGGGTACATATATTGCAACAGACGCCATTTTCTTCAGTTTTTCTTGCCCCAGATGTCAGGTGCCCCCAAAAAGGTGGTCCAAATCAGTACCAAATGGTGTGAACACTGTGCAAACACAAAATCCCTTCAGCTAAAAGCAAATACATCAGTAAGGCATAGCAGAGGTTTAGCCAGTAGATCAGACGGGTTGGAGGGAGGGTAACCTGGACTGCAGCAGAGTGAACACTCTAACATCTACATTTATGGTAGGTACAAAACTGTACTATGTTCATCGTGTTACCCTGCTGCAGTCATTACACTTGGGTTGAGTCCCAAAGCTAAGGTAGGGTGGAGGCATCATAGAGGGTTTGTGGAGGCAATGAGACCCTGCAGAACTGCAGTGGCGAAGCCTGCCCTGGACTCGGAATAAAGAGGTAAGTGATAGTGTTTGGTGAAGGTGTGCACTGAATTCCAAGTTGCAGCTTCTAAGATTTCATTGGTAGGAACCGAACCCCCCTGAGAAAGGCTGTAGAAGTAGCTGTTGCCCTGGTAGAGTGGGATCTAATGGTAGGAGGAACTGGTTTCCCATGATGGGTATAGCAGAATCGGATGCAATGGCCTATCCATTTAGAAATGGTTTGCTTGGATATGGCCTTCCCTTGAGAGGCTGTAGCATAGGAAACAAAGAGCTGGTCAGTTTTTCTGAAAGCCTTAGTTTTATCAAAGTAGTAACGAAGCTGCCTGTGAATGTCCAAGGAATGCAGGAGTCTCTCACCTTTGTTCTGGGGATTGGGGTAGAAAGTGGGTACGTGGATGGTTTGATTTAGAGCTACACTGGAAACCACCTTAGGCATAAAGGAAGTATTAGTTCATAGAGAAACTGTCTTGATGAAAAATGAGGAAAGGTTCCACTGCCATAAGTGCCTGCAATTCTGAAACTCTCCTAGCAGAAGTTATTGCCAGGAGCAGGGCAGTCTTCCAAGATAGGAACTGAAGGTCTGCAGAAAAAGCTGGTTCAAAGGGAGGTGGCGTTAGTTTTTCCAGAACAAAGTTGAGGTCCCATTTGGTGTAGGAGCTCTTCTAAGTGGTCTAATGTTTTTTGCCCCTCTGAGGAACTGCCTTAGGAGAGGATTTGAAAATAAAGGTGGATTTGTGTCGTAGTGAGCTGAAATAGCTGAAGCATGGATTTTAATTGAGAAGGAAAGTCCTTTATGCAACATCTCAGTTAAATACTACAGAATGTGAGGCATATGAGGCTGAGTTGCGTCTTGGCCTTTAGCTTTGTTCCAAGCAGAAAACCTTTTCCATTTGTCCGAGTAAGCCTTCCTGGTGCTTGGCCTCCTGGCTTCTAGAATAACATCCAGCACTGCTTGTGAAAGAGGGGCTGGTTGGATGCTTAATTGATTTGCCATGCAGCCAGGTGTAAGGTTTTTATCTGGCTGTGTAGAATCTGCTCGTCTTGCTGCGTGAGCAAATGAGGTATTTGAGGCAATATCCATGGTGGGCTGTGAGCCATATTCTTCAAGAGCAGGTACCAGTGCTGGCGTGGCCAGTCTGGGGCTATGAGAATCATTCGAGGTTTCTCCTTTTTGACCTTCAAAAGAACCTTTGTGAGAAGAGGTAATGGAGGAAAGGCATATACTGTCAGGTTTTTCCAACTGAAGGAGAGCGTCCACTTTCCAAGCTTGATGGTGGAATGTCCTTTTACAAAATTTTGTCAGCTGGTAGTTTTGAGGACTGGCAAACAGGTCTATATTTGGTAGGCCCCATCTTTGAGTTATTATTGTAAATATTTGTGGGTCTAGCTTCCACTTGTGGGGATCTTTGATGTTTCTGCTTAGGTCGTCTGCCAATGTGTTTTTCTGTCCTGGCAGGAACTGAGCTTGTAACTGGACTTGGTAGGCCAGAGCTGTGTTCCATAAGATTATTGCTTGCCTGCAAAGAGGGTAGGAATGCATGTGCCCCCTTGTTTATGTACCACATTACTGTGGTGTTGTCCGTCTTTATTGCAAGTTGTCCAGGCTGTAGTAGATCCTTGAAGGCTGTCAGAGCTTTCTGTACAGCTAGCATCTCCTTTTGGTTTATGTGCAGTTTTCTTTGTTCTGCAGTCCATAGGCCTTGAATGCATGGTCTTGCCATGTGTGCCCCCCAGGCATAGTCTGAAGCATCTATTGTGATTATTTGCCTTGGTGGGGGCAAGGTGAAAGGCTGACCCTTGTTGAGGTGACATGCCTGTGCCCACCATAGAAATTCCTGTTGAAGGCAGGGAATGAGAGATATCACTGTGTCCAAGCTGAGGCTGTGTTGAGACCATACGCTTTTTAGGTACCACTGTAATTTCCTCATATGCAGTTTTGCAAATGGTATTATCAGAATGCAAGATGCCATGAAGCCCAAAGCCTGCAGAATTTTTCTTGCAGTTAATTGGGTCTTTGTTGCCATTGTTTTGAAATACTGAGTCAGTTGTAATTGCTTGTCTGGTGTAAGATAAGCCTTCTGGGCCATTGTGTCCAAGCTGGCACCCAGGAATGTAATTTTTTGTGAGGGTACTAGTTTTGACTTCTTTTCGTTTACTGTGTACCCCAGACAATTCAGTAGATGCTTCACAAAAGCCAGATGTTGTAAGAGAATGTCTTTTCTTTCTCCTTGAATGAGGCAGTCGTCCAGGTATGGATATATTTGAATTCCTCTTTGTCTGCAGTATGCAATTAGTGGTGCCAGGCATTTTGTGAATACTCTGGGTGCAGTAGATAAGCCAAAGGGCAGTACAGAGAATTGATAATGGGTTGAACCTGCAATGAAACGGAGGTATCTTCTGCAACTTTGTCTGATAGGGACATGCGGGTATGCCTCCTTGAGGTCCAACGTTACCAGCCATGCTTCCTTGCCCAACATGGGAAGTAGCTGCTGTAGTGTTAGCATCTTGAATTTGGGAACTTGTAAGTAAGTGTTTAGAATTGAAAGGTCCAGAATTGGTCTCCAAGCATTTTCTTTTCTGGGTACTAGGAAGAGTCTTGAGTAAAATCCTTGGCCTTGCTCTTGAGTTGGTACCCTTTGAATGGCTCTCATGGCCATGAGAGCTGCAATTTGTTTTTGAGCCTCTGCCCTTTGATTTTGTGGCAGGTTTGGCATTCCTCTTTTTATTGGCAAGGTGTGAAAGTGGAATCTGTATCCTCGTAAAATTATGTCTAGTACCCATTTGTCCTTTGTGACCATGTGCCAGTTGTCTGCAAATAGTGCTAGCTTTCCCCCCAGGGGGGCTGACAAAAGAGCTTTGTTTGGCCAGTTGAGGTGCAAGTCATTGCGTTTGCCTTCTGGTGGGTTGAGACCTGTCTTCTCCTCCCTTCTGGGTTGGAGTGCCCCATTGGCGAGGTTTATACTGAGCTTGTGGTTGTCCTCTGCCCCTTGTGTGCCTGTATTTACCCCTCTGAGGCCTGTCAGCGGCTGGAAAGGACCAATTTTTTGTTGGCCAGTTTCTGCTGAAGCGAGGGGGTTGTACTTGTAGGAAATCTTTGACTGTCTGCATTGATTTTGCCTCATCTTCCATTTGCTTTAAAACTTCTTCTGCTTTAACACCAAAAAGAACATCCTGCTGTAAGGGAGCATCTAATAGTTTTGCTTTAACATGATCAGGCAGACTTTGTTCCTTTAACCAGGCATGCCTACGTATAACTGATCCAGTGACAGCTGCTCTGCAGGAGGCCTCTAAAGAATCAAACCCACATTGCAAGGTATGTTTGCCTACCTGCTCGGTGGCGAGCAACAAATCCTGTACTTCTTTCAATTCTGATTGTTGAGGGAGGGCGGTTATCTTTTGTTTTAACTGAGAGATCAGAAATTGCTGATACTTAAGCATATGAAATTGACAGTTTAGAGCTCTCATAGCTAAAGTGGCTGAGGTATAAACCTTTTTCCCCCATCTGTCTAGTGCTCTTGAATCCCTTTCAGAAGGTACTGGATTTTTAGCCATGGAAGCCTTAGCCCCCTTGAGACCCTGGGAGATAGTCTCTGGGTCAGCTACTGGGCTTTTGTAAAGAAATTTGTGGGAATCAGGTACTCTGTAGTATCTGTCAGGCTTGGCCAGAGCAGGAGGCAGAGAGTCAGGGTTGAAACTGGATTCTAAATAGACATCATCCACAATGTCCAAAACAGGAGGGATGGCTAGAGGTCTGTGTTGGGGGAGTAAAAGAAACTCTCTGAGCCTTTTCTTGGAATCAGAGTAATTCTGACCTTCCCAGTGAAAATGTTCCCTCATAGTGTGTAAAGTTTCCCCAAAAGAGTAATCTTTTGGAGGGGAAGCTGAGGGAAAAAGAGTCCTCAGCATCAGAATTTTCATAAGGAGAGAAGGAATAGTCTTGGTCCTCTGAGGAATCCGAAGAAATAGACCGTTGTTCAGAGTAAGCAGATTCTTCCTCTAGTCTAGGCCTTTTGTCAGGAGGAGGTTGAGACCCCCTGATAAGAGAAATCAAATCTTCAGCCATCTTGAGCATCTGTTTCTTAGGCATAGGGCCTTGAACAGGAGACTGAAGTGAAGCCTTTTTTGGTTTGGAAGGAGTCTTCGAATTGGAAAACGTTTTGACTGAAAGAGTCAGTCTGAAAACGCCTTCTGAAACCGATGACGTTTCAGAAGCACCGACGTCCTTGGAAGATAAATCGTCGGTAGGGCCTGTAGTAAAAGGCTGCGTCGGTCTAGTACATTCCGTCAAAATATCTGTAGCGGTCTCGGTTTCTTGAACTGCGGTAGTCAGAGGCTGCGTCAGAGCCTCACTGATAACCAGAGAACCGGAGACTGGATCAACCGAGGCCTCAGAATCAGGCTTAGGCCTGGGCTGTCTATCCTTATCCCTGTGCTTTTTGTGCACGCCAGTAGTCGGAAGCTCCGACGGCATGTTATAATTAAATTTTCTGCCCAAAAAGTGTCGTGCGAAATCAAATCGTCTTTTAATAGTACGTTTATTAAATCTAGCACAAAAACGACAAGTGACGTTGTGATCAGGGCCTAAGGCAAGGTATGCAATAAGAGTGAAAATCCTTATGAGGTATTTGCTTCCCACAAGAAATGCAATTGTTAACTTTTTCTGACATCGGTCTGAGGCAAGAAAAGCTTTATAGAAGACTTCGGTCTGAAATTCGAATTCGAAAATCTCAGGTGTCGGCCGACTGGCACTTGCAAACTGCTTCTGCTCCGGGCACCGTGCGGCAAGAAAGACTGAAGAAAATGGCGTTGGTTGCAATATATGTACCCCTGGCGCACTGACGTCAGGGATGAGGCGACTGCAACAGACGTCGGACCAAGACTTTGGAAATCCGGCCGACTGCGGGACCACCTGACGACAGGATAACCCAAGTGTAATGACTGCAGCAGGGTAGCACGATGAACATCAGATAAATGCAGGTTTTGTAAAGTAGAATTGGAAACAGTTGCACACCTCGTTGCTGGTTGTGACATACTAATGGCAGAAGGACTATATACTGAAATACATAATAATGTGGCAAGACTGTTGCATTGGGGATTGTGCAAACATTATGGTACTGAAGTGGCTGAAAAACACTGGAAACAAGGGTCACAAAGCATCATAGAAAATGATGAGATTAATATCACATGGGATCACCCATTACCAACAGATCAAAGAATAGATGCGAGAAAACCAGATAAAGTGGTCCATAAAAAGAAGACAAAAGTAGCACTAATGATTGAAATCGCCACGCCCAGTGACTACAGTGTGTTGTGCACAGAGAGACACACACAAAGTCATAAAATGTCAGGATTTGCAAGCAGAAACGAGGGCAATGGGGAAGAAAGATATTCAGACAGTTCCAATAGTAGGAGCAATGGGTCTAATAAAAAAGAATCTACAATTGTATTTAGATATATGATACCAGTACATGTAACTCTGTACTAGTTGCAGAAAAAGTCATTAAGGGGCACATTGTGGGTGCTGCAAAGAGCACTTTTAGCTGACATTAAAGACTGAAACAATACTAATTTAATGAACTTTAATCATATTTTGTCTTAGAACGGGGTCCATTCCTGTCATGGTATTAGAAACCCAAAAGATTTGGATAAATTAAAAAAAAAAGAAGGGAAGAAGGAAAAAAAGACACAAGAAAAAAACCCTCAACCAGAAGAAAAGCAACAGAAAGTAGAAGGGGTAAGAGGGAGGGACAGAATATTGCAAGAATGAGAAGCAGGGCATCTACTGTTACAATGAAATCTTGCACAACTGTAACATGTCCTTAGTTATCACTGCTGTATTCTTCACTCCTGGGAGACTACAAAAGTATGGGATGAGGAAGCCACAGAACAGCCCTCCAAAAACACATGAAGGATGGCCCTGGCAAAACCTGCTCTAGCAACGACATCCAACTTGTAAAAGTTTGCTGAAAGTGTGAACAGAAGACCAAGTAGCAGTTCCAAGATGGATCTAGTATCCAGACTACTTGAAAAATGCACCAGAAGAGGCCACCACCCTGTCAGAATGACCATGAACAGAAGAAATCTGCTTGCCATGAAAGGAATAGCAAAAAGAAATGGCCTTAGAAATCCAGGAGGAGATTGTTTGCTTATATACAGCTAAAACCAAATTCCTGGCATGAAACGAAGCAAAAAGTTGCTCAGGTTTCCTGATAAGTTTTGTTTTGTCTTGTCTAGGTAATATTGGAGTTGTCTGTAAATACAAGGAGGGTGTCTAGGTAATATTGGAGTTGTCTGTAAATACAAGGTGGGAAGAACCATCTAGCTATGATTCTGAAGTGAAGGGAAACAAGAGGGAAGATGAATGGATTGATTTCAAGGATAAATCATTAATCATCTTGGGCATAAAATGACTGGTACGAAGAGACACCCTGCCCTTATGTAAAACCAAAAGAAGAAAGTAAAACGGGTAAGAGGCAGAACAGCCACCAACAATAAAGTCTTCCAAGTACAATGCTGTACAGAAGAGGAAACTTCAGGTTCAAAATGGGGCTGAGTCAATTTCTCAAATACAAAATTAAAAAGGTTCCAAGGAGGAGGAATAGGCTTTCTTACAGGCTGAATATGAAGGATGCCTTTCAGAAATCGACTTCAAAACTGAAGCCAGAGGTGAATCTAGAGGGGAAACAAGCAGAAATGGCTGACAAATGAACAAATAAATATGCCAAGCCAGAACTGATCAAGTCACATCAATAAAAACAGTGTAGAAATACCCATATAAAAAGGGTCTATACTACAGATATCAATGGGAAAAATGATTCCACTTAGTCGTATAGTCACACAGGACTTTTCTAGTATTGGGTTTTCTGGCTTTCTGCAAAACCCAAAGCATAATCTCCCAAAGTGTCAAGTGAAGGGTGTGCAAGTGAGGGTGAATGAGAGATCCCTTGTCTTGTGAAAGAAGATCCATCTGATGAGGTAACTTGTGATAATTGCCCCTGGCCAGATGAAATAGAAGGGGGAAGCCAGTGCTGTCTGAGGCAAAAGGGAGTTACCAGCAAGATTTTTGTCTGTCCTATATTATCTTGTGCAGGACCTTTGGAAGTAAAGAAAGAAGGGGATAAGCATACAGAAACATCACCTTCCAAAAAAAAGACACAGCATCTACATTCCAAGCCAGAGGATTTGGCGCTCGAACAGAACTGGGGAAAGTTGTCTGTTCAGAAGGGAAGCAAAAAGTTCTACTTGTGAAGTACCCATTGATGTACAATGTACAGAAACACTTTCTTGCAAAGCATCCATTTGTGAGGATTTGTCCTGGACCTGCTTAAAACAGTCTTTCACAAGATTGTGCTTTGAAGGAATGTAGACAGTCTGAAGAACCAAGTGATAGCAGACTGCAAAAACCCAAGCCTGAAGAGCCAGCCTACAAATAATTTAAGATTATGTGTCCTCTTCTTTGCTGATGTAACACAGCTGTGGTATGATCTTGTAAAAACCTTTAGAGTACCCGGAATCCAAAGGGACTGTGAAGCCTGGAGAGCTAGAAGTAGATCAGTGGCACAGTGGTTAGCATGGTCACCTCATAGCAAAAGGTCCTTTGGTTCTATTCTCGGCTGGAGTGCCTTCTGTGCATGTCCTCCTTGCATTTGTGTGGGTTTCCTCTGGGTGCTCTGGTTTCCTCCCACATTCCAAGGACATGCTTCTGGAGCATTTCTCCTTGGGCTTCCTCTGAAAATGGTCTCTGCCCCAGTTGGACTTTCCTGGTAAATAATTATATAAATAAATAAAATCCCTCATTGCCTTGATGTTGATATGGCCTGCCAGTTGTTGATGGGACCAAAGACACTGGACTTTGTGGTTGAAGGAATCCCAACTTTGATTGGCAGCATCCATATACAGCTCCCAAGTAGGAAGAGGAAACTTGAGAAAGATGTTGAGAAAGGGCAGGTCTAGAATGGACCTCCACAACCCCTCCTTCCTAGGATACAAACATCCTGGAATAAAAACCTGTACCCTGCTGAGACAAGGGGACAGGTTAGATGGTTCCCTGTACCATCAGACCTGAAGAACTAAATGAAAATGTCAGAGCTGACAAGGACAAGGCCGAGGAAGGCCATAGAATGCAGGAAGGGACTTACAGTCCATAGTATTACCATTTTGGATAACTGAAAAGTACCAAAGCAACTGTGGTTTTCTACTGCCAAAAAGGGAATGAAAGTCAACCTGAGGGACAGAGGAATCTGGCAGAGGAGTGGGACTGAAAGAATATCAAACAGAAGCAGATATGTCAGGGGAAAGGAGTCTTTTGGCCCTTACAGGCCAGAGAAGGCTTGTCTGGATAAACTCTCCCAGAAGCCCTCTTGCCCCTAGAAGGCTGTTTAGACTGCCTACAAACAAATAGATTTCTATGAAACTTAGAAACAGGAGACAAAGATTTGTTTCATATCCTGAATATCTTTATCCTTATCCTGAAGGATCTTAAGCAATTCTACAGCAACAGTGCCAAAGAAATTTGGGATGTCTAATTAAACTGGCCTTGATGTGTTCAGCCTGCAGGTGCAACCAAGAATACCTCCTCACTACAGATCCTGATGTAGCTGTCCTAGATGAGGCACTAGCAGCATCACAACTGTACGTAAGGCAATGATGAGCCACCTGAGAAGCAGAGTTCAAAAGGGAAATGGCAGAAGTCTTACCCTCTGAATCAGGCATATAAGACAGAATGCCCCCAAGTTTGTACAGAAGAGCCAGGAGATACTTAGCCATATGGGTATGATAATTAATAGCCCTGAAAGGTAAGGTTTTACAGACATATACTTCACCACACTAGTCCATGGGACAGTTGTCCTTATCAGAGGGAAAAAGCTTAGAAGAGGACAGCAATTTGGATGGTTTATCAGTGGCTACAGAAATAACAGCAGGATCAGACAAAGGGCTTTTATACAAAACCTTTTGAGCTTCAGGAACTTTATAGAAGTTGCCTGGTTTCTTAGGAGCAGGAAACTGAGAATCAAAGGACTGAGACGTTGCAGTAAAAATATTCAAAAGGTCATCCACCACTGGAGGGACAGCAGAAGCCAGAGGAGAATCTATTTGCAAGAGTTTATTGTACCTTTTCTGAATGTCAGAAACCTGGGAACAGTCCACAAAGTATCCCATCATACCTTTCACTGTATCCCCCAAGGACAATTCCTCACAGGTTAATCAGCAGAAAGTAAATCCTCTTCATCAGATCATAAGGCCAGAGGAGAGTGGATCTGAGAAGAGTAACCAATGACTCCTCACCAGAGTCTAACTGTTCAGGAGAATTATAGTCCCTAGGATGTTTGGATGCAGTGGAAGACCAGGGAACAGGCACAGGAACAGATAATCCTAGAGGGGGGGGGGGGTTACGAGCCATAAAAGCAATGAAAAGCCCTGGAGTAAAATCATGCCATTCTTTTTGAGGATCCTTACAACAAGAACCATATGTTTAGTCTTCTGGACCATATGTTTAGTCTTCTGCTTTTTTTCAAAGGGACATCAGCTTTAACAAATTTAGAAGGTTTAGACCCCTGTCTAGATTTAAGGAGAGTATCAGGCACCTCTTTCCAAACAAGTATTTGGGGAAATCCCCTTAGAACCCTACAAAATAATCAGCCATGGTTCCCCCTAAATATCTGCACCACTCGTTAGCACAGCCTCAGTCGATGTGCGGGTAGACAGCTATATGACGACCTCCAAATAGGTTGCAACATAATAGCAGATTCTGGCACCAGATAGTTGCCTGGATCCTCATCCAATCCAGAGATGTCGGGTGGAGGCTGGACAGCAACAAGATCAGTATGCCCCTTTTGGCTCTCCTATCTACATCGCTCACTTTACATTTTATACTTTATTGTGTTTGTTTTTAGTATCTTATTTTTGATTTCTATTTCAGTATTTTTAAATTATTATTAATCTTCCTTCTGTAAACTATAATTCTTATGTTACGAGCCCGAGTATCGAAATTTCGTGCAGTGATACGCACTTTTTCTTCTGTGTTGATCTGTATGATAATAAAGTTTACTTTGACTTAAGTAGCATCAATGTCAGGAAGACAGATTCAGCCAAGGTACCCTCAGCTAAAGCCTTCAATGTCTGGTTAGGCACTCCTACATCACTTGCATACCTTACACATTACATGTAGGACATACATTTGATACACATGATCCAGAAGGTATAAAAGCTTTGGTGTGCCAGCCAGACATTTGGCTATCCTTGGCAGGATATCCCAAGAGTGAAGAAAACTGCAACTGTGGTAAGGAAAGACACCTTATGTGAAACTCAGACTCTGATCACTGTTCTTTTAATAACAATTTAATAAAATTGTTTACATCAAGAAGGTAATACCCCAGTGCATAGTTCAATACAAAACACCAAGAACCCTCCTCATAGTTCTATAGAAAGATCAAGTGCACCTATATGCAAGTATGTAACTATAGTACATAAAGAATGTACAAGTGAATATTAGCATATTTTTAAATTATACAACTTGTATTACCTAAACAACATACGCACACTATGATGGATAAGTAGCAGGTTTTGAATTATAAAATTCATACAGTCAAACTGGCACATGTATTGTATAATGCATGTCAATGTTATCCACATATGCTTATTGACATATATTTTGAAGCCACAATAGCCCAGGTCAAGCCTAAAACCTTCGACCACTCCATTTACCCAGTTAACAAAATTAAATTACTAAATGAATTAATAATTGGTAGCACTAGACTATGGATACTGAAATTTTTTAAATAGAATAATGGCATAATTTCCAGAGATCAATTTCCATTGAGAACATGAGGCTATAAAGAATTATGAAAGAATTTATCTTCTTTCTGTTTGACCTTTGCATTAATACGGTTCACAGAAAAGCAGAAGAATACAAAGGATTTTTGATTAGAAGTCCTATCGGTTCTACTAATGAAGTTTACAAAAACACAGAACTTAAACACAAATGGTTTTGCACCAATCTTGCCAGATTGGCAGCATTAAAACAAAAAGGAACCAGCAGATTCTCATTTGAAAACAGTCCGCTTGTCCTTTTTCAAACATGAACCTAAGTAATCATAGACCCACCTACCTAATTAGATAGCGTACCTAAAAGCCTAAAAACATATAGTTTATAAATATATATGCAACAAAAGAAATTTCTCACCAGAAGTCTTTAATACCCTTCGGCACAAATGTGATTGGTCCCCTCTCAAGCACCTCCACCTTGACCAGGCTATAGAAAGCACCTCCACCTTGACCAGGCTATAGAATATTTTAATGACAAATTCATAGATATTCCTAATGATCTAGCCTCACTAAGAAAATGCAGTAATAAATCAAACATATAACACGGCTCACCAACGGAGACTAGGAAGCTCCTTAAACTAAGGGGCAAAACCTGGTACAACTACCTTAACATTAAAAAAGTAATGTTGTGTACACTTACCATAAGTGTAGATGTTCGAGTGTATTCACTGTTGCAGTTATTACATTTGGGTAATCCTGCTGGCAGGTTGCCCTCAGTCGGCCTGAATTCCAAAGTCTTGGATCATGCGTCTGTTGCTGTTGCCTCTTCCCTGACGTCAGGTCGTCAGGGGTATAAAAGATGCAGCCGACGACATTTTCTTAAGTTTTTCTTGCCCCAGATGTCAGGTGCCCTATAAAGGGTAGCCAAAACATATATATCTATGTATATATAAAACATACATGCACCAATATAAACTTTACCTTCATCTACAAGCAAATACACCACATAGGTTGTATAGATCAGAGAAGGAAAGATATGTTCCAGCAGAAATAAGGGGGATGGCGGGTGGGTAACCTGGACTGCAACAGTGAATACACTCGAACATCTACATTTATAGTAAGTGTACACAACTGTACTATGTTCTTCGTATTTCACTGTTACAGTCATTACATTTGGGTAGAGTCCCAAAGCTATGGTTGGGAGTCTGGAGCTAAACAGCATTAGGAGTGGCTATGAGGCCCTGCAGAACTGCAGTGGCAAAGCCTGCCCTGGATTTAGAATAAAGTGGTAGATAATAATGCTTTGTAAAGGTGTGTACTGAACTCAAGTAGCAGCCTCTAAAATGTCTTTAGTTGGTACTCCCCTGACAAAGGCTGCTGAAGTGGCTGCAGCTCTGGTTGAATGTGGCCTAATGCCTTTAGGCACTGGCTTGCCATGCTGTGAATAGCAGAAATGAATGCAGTGGCCTATCCACTTTGAAATAGTCTATTTGGAGATGACCTTTCCTTGCGATCCTGCAGCATATGCCACTAGTAATTGCTCTGTTTTCCTGAAAACTTTAGTTTTGTCCAAGTAGAATCTAAGTTGTCTGTGTACATCCAAAGAATGGAGAATTCTCTCCCCCTTGTTCTGTGGATTTGGATAAAAAGTTGGCAAATGAATAGTTTGGTTAAGGGCCACCTTAGGCATAAATGTTGGGTTTGTCCTCAGAGAGACCCTGTCTGGATAAAAAATGATAAAAGGTTCCACAGCCATGAGTGCCTGTAGCTCTGACACTCATCTTGCAGAAGTTATCGCTAGGAGCAGAGCTGTTTTCCAAGATAAAAACTTTATATCAGCAGTAGCAGCTGGTTCAAAAGGAGGTAGAGTGAGTTTTTCCAAGACATAATTGAGGTCCCATGCAGGAACTAGCAATCTCCTTGGAGGCCTTAAATTTTTGGCTCCTCTGAGGTACTGCCTTAACAAAAAAGGATGAGAGGTGGCTCTGTATTGTAATGAGCCAAAATGGCAGAGGCATGAATTTTAATTGATGAAAAAGATAGGCCTTTGTCCAACATCTCCGTTAAGTATTGGAAAATCTGAGGAATATTTGGTACAGCTGTATCAGTTCCTTGTGCCTGGTTCCAAGCACAAAATCTCTTCCATTTTCCAGCATAAGATTTCCTAGTACTAGGCCTTCTGGCTTCCAAAATGACATCCATCACAGCTTTACTGAGAGGTGTGCTTTGTATGGCTACATTATCTGCCATGCTGCTAGGTTTAGGGTCCTGAGTTGGCTGTGCAGGATCCGATTGCTTTGTTGGGACAGTAGATGAGGTATTAGAGGTAAGGTCCAGGCTGGGCATTGAGACAAGTTCCTTAAGATCTGATACCAGTAATGGCGGGGCCAGTCTGAGGCAATCAGTATTATCTTTGGTTTCTCCTGTCCGACCTTTAGGAGTACCTTGGGGAGGAGAGGCAGTGGAGGAAAGGCATATACTGATGGGTTTTTCCAGTTGAAAGATAAGGCGTCCACTTTCCATGCTTGTCTGTGATAAGTCCTTGTGCAGAATCTTTTTAGTTGGTAGTTGTGAGGGGAGACAAATAGATCTATGTCCGGGCATCCGCATTTCATTGTTATCATGCTGAAGACTTGTGGATCCAGCTGCCACTCGGGTGGATCCATGAGGTTTCTGCTTAATTCGTCTGCCAGCGTATTTTCCTTTCCTGGCAGGAATTGTGCCTGCAGATGAACTTGGTAAATCAATGCTGTGTCCCACAAAGCCATGGCTAGTCTGCAAAGGGGGCAAGAATGTGTGTCCCCCTGCTTATTTATATACCACATGACCGTGGTGTTGCCGGTCTATCAGTAGTTGTCCCGGATGAAGAAGGTCCTTGAAGGCTGTCTGGGCATTTTGAAGGCTGTCAGGGCATTTTGGACAGCTAGCATCTCTTTTTGACTGATATGTAGATGCATTTGGTTTGTGGACCAGGTGCCCTGAATGCCTCTTCCTGCCATGTGGGCCCCCCAGGCATAATCTGATGCATCCGTTGTTAGGTTCTGCCTGGCTGGGGGTAATGTGAATGGCTGTCCCTTGTTTTTGTGACAAGCCTTCGCCCACCATCGAAACTCCTGTTGCAGGCAGGGAATGATAGTAATCATTGTTTCCAGGCTGTGGCAATGTTGCGTCCAGACACTTTTTCGGTACCACTGAAGTTTCCTCATATGCAGTCTTGCATATGGAATTAGTAGGATGCAGGATGCCATGAAGCCCAAAGCCTGCAGAATTTTTCTTGCAGATAACTGGGCCTTTGTTGCCAATCTTTTGAAATAGGTAGTCAGTTGCCTTTGTTTTTCTGGCGTGAGATAAGCCATCTGGGCAGTTGTATTTAAGCTTGCACCCAGGAATATTATCTCTTGAGAGGGACTAGTTTTGATTTCTTTTCGTTGACTGTGTACCCTAGGCATGTTAAAAGTCTTTTCACAAATGCCAGATGCTGTAGTAGAATGTCCTTGTTCTCTGCTTGAATTAGGCAGTCGTCCAAGTAAGGATATATTTGTATTCCTCTTTGTCTGCAGAAAGCAATTACTGGTGCCAGGCACTTTGTAAAGACCCTGGGCGCAGTAGATAAGCCAAAGGGCAGTGCAGAGAACTGGTAATGCATTGAGCCAGCTTTGAATCCGAGGTATCATCTGCATGACTGTCTGATTGGGACATGCAGGTATGCCTCTTTTAGGTCTAAACTCATGAGCCAAGCCTTTTTGCCCAGCATGGGCAGAAGCTGCTGCAAGGTCAACATTTTGAATTTTGGTATATCCAGGAAAGTGTTTAGAATAGATAGGTCCAGTATTGTTCTCCAGGCTTTGTCCTTTCTGGGTACCAAGAACAGCCTTGAGTAAAATCCTTGTCCTTGCTCTTGCTGTGGTACTTGTTGAATAGCCCCCATGTCCATGAGGGATGAGACTTGTTTTTTTGCCTCTGCCCATTGATTTTTTGGCAGATCTGGCCAACCATTCGCCTTTTTAGGGTATGAAATTGAAACTTGTAGCCTTGTGACACTGTTTAGAACCCACTTGTCTTGGGTTATAATGTGCCAATTCTGAGAAAATAGTGCTATTTTTCCCCCTAAAGGTGCTGCCAGGAGATAAGTGCTTGGTGCAGGCAGGGGGAAGTCATTGGGACTGTTTCCTGTATGGTTGTGATACGTCTTCTCCACTTTTGGAGGTAGAGGCACCCCATTGCTTTGACCTGTATGAAGCTTGCACCTGGGACCTGCCTCTAGGGCATCTGGATTTGCCCCTTTGAGGTCTGTCTGACACTGGAAAGGACCAGTTCTTTGTAGGCCAGTGTCTACTAAACCTAGGTGGCTGCACTTGTAAAAAATCTTTGACCGTTTGCATAGATTTAGCTTTGTCCTCCATTTTCTTTAACACCTCTTCTGCTTTAACACCAAACAAAGTATCATGCTGTAACGGTGCATCTAATAATTTAACTTTGACATGATCAGGCAGATTTTGTTCCTTTAGCGAAGCATGCCTCTTAATTACAGAACCCCTAACTGCGGCCCTGCAGGAGGCCTCCAGAGAATCAAAACCACACTGCAAAGTATGCTTTCCAACTTGTTCAGCTGCATGCAATAAATCCTGCATTTCTTTGTTTTCTGCACAGAGTTTAACAACATTTTCTGTTTATGCAATGTCATGACATGTTGCTGATATTTGAGCATATGAAACTGACAGTTTAAGGCCCTTATAGCCAAGGTAGCAGACGTGTAAACCTTTTTTCCCCATCTATCCAGTGCCCTAGAATCTCTGTCAGAGGGGGTAGGGTTTTTTGCAGCGGAAGCCTTAGCTTCTTTGCGACCCTGTGAAATAGTTTTTGGGTCTGCAGTAGGGTTTTGAAAAGGAATTTATGAGAGTCAGGAACCCTGTAATATCGGTCAGGCTTAACAGGAGCTGGAGATAAGGAGTCAGGGGTCAGACTAGACTCAGAAAACACATAATCTACAATGTCTAACACAGGTGGGATGGCTAGAGGCCTGTGTTGAGGTAGTAAAAGGAAGCCCCTGAGCCTCTTTTTAGATTCTGAAAAATCTTGGCTCTCCCAGTGGAAATGCCCCCTCATGGTATGCAAGGTTTCCCCAAAAGAATAGTCCTCAGGAGGAGAAGCTGAAGGAATGGATTCTTCAGCATCAGAATCCTCATAGGGGCCAAGTGAGTATTCCTGATCAGAAGAAATAGAAACCTGATCTGAAGATTCATAGTCTGTCTCTTGCCTAGGCCTCTTTATCAGGAGGGGGGGAACCCCTGATCAAGGTAATCAAGTCTTCGGCCATTTTGAGCATCTGTTTTTTGGGCATGGAGGCCTGTCCATGTGGCTCTTGAGTTGGTTTATTTGTCTTTAAAGGTGCTTTAGTCTTTGCCTTTGTAGCTGTAGTCGGTTTAATGTACAGATGTTTAGGTCTGAATACACCCTCAGAAGCCGGTGCCTGCTCAGCGGCTATGGACCCATCTGAGGGAATAGTGTCCAAGGCTCCATTACCTTGAGTTTCCAGTGGCATAGCCAACTCCACGTGGGAGTCGGTAGCGGCCTGAGACTCTAAAGTAGCGGGTGTCAGGGGCTGCGAAAGCGCCTCACTGAGAACCGGCGACTGGCTTAGGAGAAGCTTCGTCGTTGGTTTTGGGCCTCGGTTGTCTATCTTTTTCTTTGCGTTCTTTGTGAACTCCGGTAGTTGGATGGCTATCAGACGACATTTTATAATTAAATCTGTGCCCAAAATAGTTTAATGCAAAGTCATACCGACGCTTAATAGTGCATTGGCTAAATCTAGCATAAAACCAACAACCTGAAACATCGTGGTCAGGGCCTAGGCAAGGAATACAGTAAGAATGAAAGTTCTTATGAGGTATTTGCGTTCCACAAGAAATACAATTATTAACTTTTTCTGACATCGGTCTGGAGCAAGAAAAAAGTTTCCCCAACGGGGTACTTAGCTTTAATGAAGACTTCAGATCTGAAACTCTAACACGAAAATCTCAGGAGTCAGCCGACGGCACTTGCGAACTGCTTCTGCTTCGGGCACCGTGCAGCAAGAAAGACTGAAGAAAATGGCGTCGGCTGCATCTTTTATACCCCTGACCATACCGACGCAGGACCCAAGACTTTGGAATTCAGGCCAACTGAGGGCAACCTGCCAGCAGGATTACCCAAATGTAATGACTGCAACAGTGAAACACGAAGAATATCGAAAACTCTGCTCAGCTATTAGTTACATAACCTGGCCAAAAAACTAATTAAACATGATAAAAAAGAATACTACACAACTATGCAAAATAAGCACCAGAACAATCACCAGAAATTCTGGCAACCCATCAATAGTCTGCTCAAACCAGATCAATCCACAAATCCAGACCGACACACTACCAAGCCCATTGATACTAATGCCTGCCTCCCACTTCAGCTCTTGCTTTATCAATTCTATCCTATCCCTGGTACATAACAGTAACACCCCTCCATCCTTACCTATACAGACAATAGACAGCCTCAACTCCCTCTCAATTAAACCTATCCAAACTAGCACCATTAAGAAGCTACTGTTTAGACTTAAGTCCTCCTCAAACGCCACAGACCAACTTCTTAATGAATTCCTCAAAATAGAGATAGAAGTCATCTCTTTCCCAATCTCCATCCTAATCAACCAATCCATTACTGAACAATACATACCAAAACTATGGAAAAACTTTTACATCATCCCTGTACATAAAGGTGGTACATCAACAGAACTCAGTAACTACAGACCAATAGCCATTCTCTTCCCCTGCGCAAATATTCCGGAAAAATGCTATCCTCCATCTTTCTGGACATGTCAAAAGCTTTTGACATGGTTTCACATTACAAACTTATGAACAAGTTATCCTCTAAACTTGTCCCAATCCACACTCTCTTGGTTTCTAAGTAATTTATCCAATCATAAACAGGCTGTAAAATGGCCCAATGAGCTATCTTCTCTTTTACCAGTCACTGTCGGTGTACCTCAAGGATCCTTACTTGGCCCACTACTTTTCACTATTGTCACAAATAAACTCTTCTCTACCACTGAAAATGCTACCATCATACAATATGCAGACTACTCCACCCTTATTTGCTCAGCTCCCTCCATAACTGTACTTCTACAAACAACTCTGAGTGCCTTCAATGACACTGAAAACTATATTTGACTCGCAAATTATTCTCACTCCCAATAAAACCAAGCTCATGCTCTTTACCAGTAACACTACAAGACCACCCTCCCCCCGTCACCATTTCTTCCTCCAATAATAATATAAAAGAACCAGTGGAACAGACCAAGCTCCTAGGATTGACCATAGACAATAACCTTAGATTTGACAAGTACCTTGCAATAACTATTAAAAAGGTGCACATCAAGCTAGGCTCCCTCTATAGAATCAAGCCCTACATGACTAAATCAACCAGAATGGCCATATCCAGAACTTGGCTTCTTTTCACTCTACTATACGTTGCCCCACTTTTCACAAACCTTAGAAAAAGACTAAACAAATCTGAGTCCTGTTATAAAAAAATAGCAAGATTCACCTCTAGATCCCACCATTGCACTGCTCTATACTTACTAAAATGGCTTGAACTTCCCAATTTACTAACCTTTAACCAATTTAACTCATACCGTCTTCCACCATCCAAACTGCCACCCTTCTCTCAAGCACCTAGTTCAGTCCTATTTGTGCCCCCGATCATCAAGGTCCTCCAACACAAACCTATTAAAAAGTAACCAAATCCAATAATAGCTACGGAGCTTCCCTGTTCTCAAACCAAGTATCTAAATTATGGAATTCCTTACCACATGCAATACTAAATACTTCTAACACTTCCAAATTCAAACTACTAAAGTAACACCTAACCAACAATTGGCTTTGCTCCTGTACCAAGCCAGGCTGAAATATATCTCTCTGCCTCTAACACTTTCTTACTTTCACTCTAATTCTATTTAGTTTCACGCCTATACTTTTATCTTGATCCTCCTTCAATCAATCTCTTTATTTCTCTGTCACCGACACCATTTAACTCTTTCCTTACAACTATAGTTCATGTCATTTCTTTTTCAAGTTTTACGAATGTCATCACTTACACTTGAACTGTATTCTATGCATTACGCATTCTGAATTGTACACTATGTATTATGTAATCTGTTATATACTCCTTTTTCACACAAATTCTTGTCAAGGTTTTTATTTTTGACTATTGTTAAACATTATTTCATTTCTAAAAATTTTGTTCTATGGAGCTTTTTTCCCTGGTCCTCCGCTGAAAATGGGCCACTGGCCCAGTTGGATAGATTAGATAGATTAGATAGAGAGATAGAGAGATAAGTAATGAAGTCAGTGTGTAGCATCAGTCCATTTGACATAACTGTATTTGTGGTAGTATCATAATAATCTAAAAAAAGTGTTACTTGAGTTAGTTTTCTCCTCCTTTCCATGTTTAATATTACAGAGCTTAAGATTAAAATAATTGTTTCTCATTTTGAGGATGCAGCAATTAGAGAACTGCAGGTCTGGCTAAACTTGTTCACACACAGAAAAAGTCTGCATCACTCCTCTCACTGCTATACTCTACTATGACATGCTCACCTTGTGGCAGTATTCACTTCACTGCAATTCTGAAGAGAAAGTTGGAAACATTACTGTCTGACTGATGAGTTCTTAGCGGTTATCAAATAATAAATGCACTTAAGAGTTGTTCTCAATGTCTTTCTGTGCACCAGGTTACTATAGTGTGTGTGTGTGTGTGTGTGTGTGTGTGTGTGTGTGTGTGTGTGTGTGTGCGCACAGAGAGATAGAGTGCGAGTACTCGCTTGCATGAGTGCAAGTATACAAAAAAAGGGAATATTTACTGCTTAAGTGAAATGCCAGTGAGAAAATGTAAACTGTCAGACATGAACATGATTATGAATACTCTCTCTCAAGTTCATGTGTCTACTGTATCACATACCTAACCACAAAATAATACATTTGAAGCTTACTTTATATTAGCTTAAACAGTAAAACTAAATCAGAACAAATCAATTAACTTAATGTATTTTGTTGCATATTTAATATGTAATTTAGTTTTGGGAGTAATTCAATGCAAGTTTATGTTAGAGCTTGTATGTATATTTTTTTAAGGCTGCGGTGGTGCAGCGGTCAGCATTGTCGCCTCACAGCATGAGGTTCTCTCGTTTGATTCATGGCTGGAGTGCCTTCTGTGTGGAGTCTGCATGTCCGCCCCATGGACGAGTGACGTTTAAAGACATGCAGGTAGGTGCGTGCATGAAAAGGTGTGCCTTCTTTGAAGGTTGGGCATCAGGCTGGCAACTCGGTACCGTAAAAATCCACTGCCAATAATTAGCAGACCGGAGTTCTGCTGTGGCGACCCCTAACTGGGAAAAGCCGAATGACTTGTATGTGTATTTTATTCTATACACACGTCACATATAGAATATGTGTCTGTGCACACACACACCCACACACACACACGCATGCATGCAAATATAATGCGTCTGTCTCTTCTATATACGTACACTAAAAGCAACTCTTTTGGAATCTGGCCCATTGTCTGTAACAATGAATTTAAAGGCAGCATTGGTTATGGTAATCGACCATCTTTAAAGCCAGTAGCAGGATGTAAGCTTTGACACTCGCTCATATAAACAAGTAAAATTAGGGAGGTGAACATATGACTGGTTAAGAACTATATTAAGCAAGAGAATTCTTTTTTATGCAGTTCTGTCAGTTAATGGATTTTACTGGGGTTTACTTCCAAAAAAAGTGCAGCATAACCTTGTATACTTAACTATTTTATCTTGCATCAAGATAAAAGGAATATATTAATGGTGGGTTATGCTGCATGTTCAACGTGTGCAATAAAAAAAATCTGTTTTTGAATTGAAAATAACACACTCTAATTCATATAACTTAATATGAAATTTGTTTGGGGAGGGGGCTGTAGAATCAAAATACTAGTTTAATATGAAAAACACACAGCACAGACAAAGCAAATTCAGCAAGACAGAGGAACACATATGATGTTGATTAATAGGGAACTGAAACCACAAAGTAAGAAATGATGCAGCAGTAATAGGCCAGCTGGTTCTTATCTACTGACAGTTTTTCTATTGAGATGTATTAGAAGAAAAAAAAGTGTACAGAAAGCTGGCATGTCTGTTTATTAAAAGTGTGTGTGTGTGTGTGTGTGTGGTCGGGGGGGGGGGGTTAGCAGTGTAACAGTCAAAAAAAAAAGTGAAAAAATAAGTCCTTTATTATTTCCAGTGGTTTAAACAACCAAACAACCATCAGCAAATAGCCCTAACACTTATCTTAGAAAGCCACAAACAGCACTTCAGGCTACTGACCACATCTGTCAACTGTTGAGATTTTCACAGAATGTCCAGATTTTTCTATCATATTTTTGGTCTGTTTCTCATAACATTTGTGGTGTTCTAGCAAATCATTAAGGATTGAAATCACTAAATAATGGTACACATTTCAGTTTCAGACAGTATATCATGCAGAAAATGCATGTTAACACAAAACCTGATATTTTAACAGCTTTCTAAGTTTGTAAGTGCAATTTTTAAAATATATCCCTGATTTTGAGTCTGTGCCCCCCTCCACACACACGCACACACATTATTTTTGGCTTTGTTCAGATTTCTTGTGCTTAGAGGCGGAGAGGTATGCTACTGACAAAAGTATACAAGTACTCTTATGGGCTGACCAATGCTAACATGATACTTTAATAGCACTCTTAAGCATTACTTAACCCTGTTCTGAACATGACCTGCATAACCAGTAAAATTAAATGTAGCTTTGCAAGCTGTGAAATTACCAATTACAGTGAAAGATGAGCTTTGGGAATGCCAGCACATGCTTGGGGAGGAGGTGTAGAATCCCCTTCACCCTTCCTAAGGATAGGCACTACTGTTATAGGAAGTCAACATCTCCCAAAGTGGTGTTACCACAGAGGACTGCTCTGCAGTCTTCTCTATAGAGAAGGTTACTGTAAGGGACTGCTGCAGGAGAACAATTTCCTTCTTCCTACCTTAATATTCGCAGTCGCACAAAATTAGGGTCTTTCAGACAGGCATGACACATAATGGGTATTGCTTCCTCTAGATTTTCCGAAATAAAGTAACTTGGGAGATGAGGCTCAAGGTGTCAGGTCATGGTTGTTAATTTCTGGGCTTCTTTTTGGGTTTGGTGAAACAGAGACAAATTATATGCAGCCTGGATCAACTAATCCATACTCCCACCAGGGGCTCCAATATCCTAGACCTGGTCATTACCAACAAGGGAAATCAATGCTCCACACCTATGGTCACCCACTCGTTAGTCAGGTCTGACCATAAGCTAATCACCCTTAACATCCACATCCCACCCCCCCAGTAAGGAAACCTCCATAAAAAACTTCTCCAAAGCCATCTTCATGCTACTCAAGTCAGAAGTGACAAACTTCATGACACCCATGCAGATGGGAACTGAAAGTTCAACTGCTGAATCCTACACTAAGGCACTGTACGAGCACATCCACTCATGCATGAATCGTGCCATCCCAAATCGAACCAAGATGCTCTCATCCAAAAAAAGGAAGCCAATCTGGTGGTCCCCTGCCATAAACAAACTTTACAACAAAAGGAAGAAACTGTTGCAGAAAAGAGGAAAATCCCAGGATGCAAAAAACTCCCTTACCAGCCACAGTAAGAAAATGAGATCCCTCATAAAATCCTCCAAAGCTAGTTACGAAAATAAAATTGCCAAAGATTCCAAAGACAACCACAAGGCATTCTATAACTATGTCAAGAATCTAAATGGCAATGCTCAGATCTGCTTTGAGCTACAACAGAATGGCATTAAATATACTGATCCCAAGGATATTGCCAATATCCTGGTAGATCGATTCAGTGCCAACTTCACCCCCTAAATGGCCCATCTCAATACCGGAAGATTGCCAAATTCCGTTAATAACGGCCACACAAGTAAAAAATGCACTTTCGAAAGCTATGTACTACATGAACTACAATATGAACTGACACCTCAACTAAGTGTCATGTTTAATCATAGCCTCACCTCAGGTTTCGTGCCCACTGTGTGGCGCAGAGCTACAGTTACCCCCACTCCACAAGGGGGGATCCACCTTGGATTACCGTCCCATCAGTCTGACAAGCCTTATCTGCAAGGCCATGTAGTGTATTATCATGGCACTTATAAACAAAGACATTGGCAACCTTCAAACCCTGGACCCCACCCAGTTTGGGTTCATGAAGGGCCGATTTTGTCTCCTGAACCGGACTGACTTCTTTGAATCAGTCTCCGGAGCCATGGACAAGGGTAAGGTGGTCCACACAGCCTATCTAGACCTTGCCAAGGCCTTTGACACCATCCCCCACTCTGGAATCATAGATGAACTTACTAAGCCGGGCATTAATCCCTACATCACCCAATGCCTTTCCAGTTGTTGCAGATGTCTTGAGAGGTACATACCAAATGGGGCACTGTATTCTATAATGGGTCTAATGAGGGATGAGTACAGTGGGACAATGACCTCCTTTTTTCTGGATGAAAAGCCCTTAGTGATGAGGTGTGCTACATAGAAGGATTTCCTGACTGTTGTGGCGATGTGGTTATCGAAGGTGAGACCACTGTCCACCTGTGTCCCTAAGTCTCTTATCAAACTTTCGGTGTTTAGTGTACTGCCACCTATATGGTAATTCATGGATACATGTTTTTTCCCAAAGGGGATAACTATACATTTCTTGGCATTGAGCTTGAGCCCATGTCTCTGGCACCAAGAATCTGTTTCTGTAAGGCCCTTTTGTAGAGTATCCACATCATTTGGGGATTCAATAATGGCTCCCAGTTCGCAGTCATCTGCAAACTTTGTTATCCAGAGTCCCTTAGTGTTGGCCTGTACTTCAGAGAAGTAGATGCCAAACAAGAGCGGTCCCAGGACTGAACCCTGAGGTACTCCACTTGTCACTTGTCTGGAGTTGGATTTGGAGTCGGCTACTTTTACAGTGTGGGTTCCATCAGTAAGCCAGTTAGCAACCCATTGGGTGACGTAGGGATTAATGCCCAGCTTAGTAAGTTTATCTATGATTCCAGAGTGGAGGAAGGTGTCAAAGGGCTTGGCAAGGTCTAGATAGGCTGTGTGGACCACCTTACCCTTGTCCATGGCTCTGGAGAATGATTCAAGGAAGTCAATCAAGTTTAGGAGACACGATCGGCCCTTCACGAACCCAAACTGGGTGGGGTCCAGTGTTTGAAGGTTGCCAATGTCTTTGTTTATAAGTTCCATGATAATACGCTCCATGGCCTTGCAGATAAGGCTCGTCAGACTGATGGGACAGTAGTTTCCGGGATCCAAGGTGGATCCCCCCTTGTGGAGTGGGATAACTGTAGCTGTGCGCCACTCAGTGGGCATGAAACCTGAGGTGAGGCTATGATTAAACAGGACACTTAGGTGAGGTGCCAGTTCATATTGTAGTTCATGAAGTACACAGCCCGAGATGTCATCTGGTCCCATGGATGCTGTATTCTTAGCTTTGGAGTGTGCGTTTTTTTACCTGTGTGGCCATTACTGGAATTTGGCAATCTTCCGGTATTGAGATGGGCCATTTAGGGGGTGAGAGGGGGGTGAAGTTGGCACTGAATCGATGTGTCAGGATATTGGCAATATCCTTGGGATCAGTATATTTAATGCCATTCTGTTTTAGCTCAGAGCAGATCTGAGCATTGCCATTTAGATTCTTGACATAGTTATAGAATGCCTTGTTGTTGTCTTTGGAATCTTTGGCAATTTTATTTTCATAACTAGCTTTGGAGGATTTTATGAAGGATCTCAGTTTCTTACTGAGGCCGGTAAGGAAGTTTTTTGCATCCTGGGATTTTCCTCTTTTCTGCAACAGTTTCTTCCTTTTGTTGTAAAGTTTGTTTATGGCAGGGGATCACCAGATTGGCTTCTTTTTTTTTGGATGAGAGCATCTTGGTTCTCTTTGGGATGGCACGATTTATGCATGAGTGGATGTGCTCGTACAGTGCCTTAGTGTAGGATTCAGCAGTTGAACTTTCAGCTCCCGTCTGCATGGGTGTCATGAAGTTTGTCACTTCTGACTTGAGTATCATGAAGTTGGCTTTGGAGAAGTTTTTTATGGAGGTTTCCTTCCTGGGGGGTGGGGGTGGGATGTGGATGTTGAGGGTGATTAGCTTATGGTCAGACGTGACTAACGAGGGAGTGACCATAGGTGTGGAGCATCGATTTCCCAATGACCAGGTCTAGGATATTGGAGCCCCTGGTGGGACTATGGATTAGTTGATCCAGGGCGTTGGAATTTATGAATTCCAAGAACCATTGGGCAAAGGTGTTGGTACATGAGTAGCTTTCCCAGTTAATGGCAGGGTAGTTAAAATCACCCGGTATTAGGGTGTTTGGTTCTATCTTAATATTTTCCAGTATGTTTAGAAAGGTGTAGTGAGAATCTTGTGGTATGGTGGGGGATCTGTAGCAAGCTACAATTTGGATTGCAGTCTTACCTGGAGAATTTCAGACGCATTGTGTTGGGCAACTAGCCTGGTGGTGTGAATATCCTTGGTGAATATTGACACTCTTCCACTTTTAGTGTATCGGTCCTGCTTTGGTGGCCGAAAAGTGTGGTAAGAGTTGTAGCCTGGTATTGCAGGGGTGCTCTCTGGAGCCTTGAGCCAGGTCTCAGTTACTGCACAGATATCGATGTTCTCCATTTTTAGGAGTGCCTCGAGAGAATGCATTTCGAGGTTTAGACTTCTAGCATTGAGTAGCATTACCTTCAGATTTTGCATGCTTGTACCTGTTACGATGGTGGTTTTGTTCTTTGAACTTTGCCTAAAAAAGGCACTATAGGGGTGGCAAGAGCCTTAGCCAGTAACCTGAATCCCAGAGGTGACAGGTGCCGACCATCTCTGGCAAAGCATCATGGTCTGTCAATCATGTCATCCCAGGCAGACAGATACTGGAACCCCTTTGAATGACACCAGAAGCTTAGCCAATTGTTGAAGTCAATCATTTTGTCCTTATATTGTGGTATCATTCTGGGCGAAGGCAGGATGCTACTCAGGGATAGGGTCATACCTGCCTGGGCCACATGATCCGAGAGCTCTTCCATGTCTCTTTTCATGTAGTCCAGGGAGGTACGTCTCAAGTCATTCACTCCAACATGGACAATGACGGAGTCATATTTGTACTTGTTGTGGAGTGACTTGAGTGCATGCGTTATGTGGCGGATCCTGGCACCCGACAGGCAGCTGACTGTAATTTTCTCCTTGTTCAACCTGGTGAGAGGGACATCAGTGTGCCGGACTATAGAGTCACCTATGACTAAAGTGTTAGGTACATTTGTCTTGCCGTAGGGGCTGTTGCTGGGTGGCACACTGGTGTTTTGAACTATGTGACAATTTGGTTGTGATTGGTGTTTGTTTGCGTTTCATCTTCAGAGGTCCTTGTTGCTTGGGCAGGTTACAATTAAGGGCCTTTGCATATGTGGATTTAGTGTTGCTATATGTGGGTGTTGGTGGTGTGGGTTTAGAAGGGTTATGTGTTGCTTGAGGTGTAGTGTGGGTGTTAACCTTCTCCTCTTGACTGTCTTAGCACAATCTTGGGTGGAGAGAGCGTTGCTTCCATTTTGGCTATGTAAGTGCATCTCTCACAGGTTGCAGTGTTGGGTGGTAGGAGGAGAGGGTTTTCTCTGTACATGAGGCAATTGCTGGATTGCCCCAGTATGCCCAGATTCACCAGGTGGACAGGAGAAATCACCGGAAGCTGATCCTTGGACATGCCTGGTTTGATGCTTTTTTTTTTTTTTTTTTATATATATATATAAAGTACAGGAGCTGTTTTCCCTTACCTTAGCAAGGTACTTTGCAATTATAGGCTGTTTAGTGCCTACTATTAATTTCTCCTTATTAACAAAGAGAGTTGAGTGCTTGTATCAGTTTAAGGCTTCCTAGTGCTTGCCAGCAGGTATTGGAGAAAGTGCTAGTCAAAGGGATGCTTAAAAGTAAGATGAAAAAAAATGCACACTGCAGTATGCACTAGAGTAGGTAGACGTGAAAGTAGGTAACTTAAGTTTTACCTGTTTAAAAAGTTAAGGTTTAGTGGAGAGTTACTATTTTTAAAACAGCAAGATGGGTTGAAAGGGGTGGTCACTTTTGTATTCTGGTACTATGGAATACAGTAGGATGGCCAATAAATTTAAATAGTTGAAGGGGAGGGGTTTATGATTTAGTGATTACTCACACAAGCCACTGAAAGTAGAGAGGAAATGAGATATATGGTCAGATTAACATAAGAGGCAGGCAACTAGAAAGACAGTGGTATTTAACAAGACAACTATGACTGGGTCGGAGGGCGGGAAAAAAAATTCTGCCCGACTCAGAAGAGAGAGAGAGCCGTGGTCTCTTTTGAAGTTTTAATATGCTGTTAAAGCCGAATGCAGGTAAAACACAAGGTAAAGAAAACAAAGTACAGTATTTAAAATATACAAAATACAAAAAAATAAAAGCAAACTAACCTATCCTTCACACCAAAGTGTAGCAGAGTCTGGATGAGCCTTTCTGGTAAAGCTCAGAAAGGTTTTACCCCTTAAATAGAAGGTTTAGTTCCTAGCTCCACCCCTCAGTTAACAAATGATTAACCTTATGTGACCTTTTCTATCTTATGAATGAGTCCTTAATTGATCAGTTCTAATTTCTGCCCAACTCGGAAGAGAGAGAGAGCTGTGTATGTACCTAACCAGGCATATCAAAACAACTGGAACGTCCACAGAGGTTCCTCACTAAAAGAATACAGGGCGGAAGTAATATGTCCTTTGCAGACAGCCTCAAGGTCCTATCCCTGTATACCGTCTCCTACAGGCATCTGAGGAGAGATCTATGCTTGGCATACAGGGTATTGTCAGACCACATTCTCATGGACCTCCTGCATATCCACAAAACCAACAGCACCAGAATTACCTGTTCTAAAGACTTAAACCTCGTCTGCGATATAAATAGGACCTGCTCGATAGACAGGTATATATCCCAGAAACTACTGCATCTATGGAACAGGCTCCCCATCCATGTGAAGCAGAGTTCCTCCCTAACCCAATTCAAATGCAGCTTGGACAATTGGATGGGAAACTGGAAATTCATCCCTGGTTTGGCACAATGTCTCTAATGGACACAAGTAACCTGTAAATGTTTCATCTCCCAGGCCCAAGCTTACACTTATCAAGGGTAGCAGAACTCGTCAGAGATTCGGGATACATGGCTAGGCTTAAAAAGGCCCTGGTGGTAGTTAGTCTAGTAAACACCTATGAACCTATCAGCAATGGGTACCCCCATGCTAACACAGCACCTGGGCCACCTTGACACCACGTGGCCAAATGATAAACAGGCCCAAAAACCATATACCATACATAGTGTGGGGTACACACGTCAGGGAGACTAGTGTAGAAGATAAAGAAAGGATAAGCCAGTGTTGGCCACTATGGTGGCCACAATGGTACCTGGAGCTGTGGGTGCTGACACAGAAGCCAATCAAGAGGTCTTAGGATTTCTGCTGTTGTAACGCCAGTGTTAGGTTACAAATCAGTTGTAGGAGAAAAGAAAATCTACTCATTGAAGACAGGAAAGCACCTAGATGGAAAAAAACACTATACTTAGGAAAAACAGACTGGAATCTCCACTGGAAAACCTCCCTTGTAGTAACAGCAAGATGAACAGTGAACAAACAAGGCAATATTAACTTTTGCCTTACCCAGAAGCTTCACTGCTTTTAAGTTTAGTTTTAGTCTTAGAGAGGCTTTTTGTGGGCTTAACTTTTTGCTTAGTATTTGCTACTAAAGACTGGTCTGTGAAGTGGCCTGGGGAAACTGAGGTGGATGGGTACTCCATCCTAGGATTTTTATGTTGAGTTGTACCAGCATTTCTGGAATTAATCTAAGACATTCTACTGCTGAACAGCAGCACTTATGAACCCTACATAAATTCTACCATGACAAATGTGGTCATTGTTCCCTTAAATTATACACCTAGTATGTCTGTTGGTAAGGTGGGGATTTGCCTGATGCAAGAGCTCTTTCCAGTAGGTAAAGTTGTGACTGCTGTAGGTCACAAAATTGTACGGGGGCAGGGGGAGTTGTAACATGTGGAAAAAAGAACTTGCCTACCTAGTTTAACCTACACAAGGGAGGCGGTGACCTACTGGACACATAAGTAAGTGTTGAGGGTTGGTATAATAGTGTAGGTGTTTACCTCACAGACACAAGGGCACAGGGTTTGATTCTCATCTTTGGAAGGGAAATTAGTTAGGCTTAAAAATGGTCCACAAGGGCAGCTAGCCTAGTACTTACCTATTAAACTATGAAAGAAGAAAGCTAAATATACCAGAATGTTTTTAAGGGAAAAAAAATGCTGCAGTCTGGGGCCATTCTGCATTAGCTTCATTGTTTTTGTGATGAGGAAGAAGGAAGCATGAAACTGTTACATACAAATAATTCAAGCACGGGCATTAATGCCCTTCTAGCCTATCAATATACCAAAACAGTTGTTCCCATAAGTGTCCAGAGTATTCTTAAAAATATCTAAACTAGTCCTTGCTTTAATGCAGTTTGGTAGTCTGTTCCATGCATCAGCTGCTTTTTAATGCAGTTTGGTAGTCTGTTCCATGCATCAGCTGCTGTTTCATAGAGCTAGTTAGTATACTTTCCATTCCTGTTAGAGAGGAGGGACCAAGTAGCCTAGAAAAATACTGACTGCGGAGCTATCCAAATGTTTGCCACCAAAAAGTGTCCTACCTGTCCCAAGCTGCATGATATCAGATTACATTACGAAAGAAACTGAAGAACTCACTCTGGTTCCAGGAAAGTGACTGCATTAAGTACACATATGCTGGACTGCCTGTGGCATGCCCCTACTGCCAAATCATTCTACCACTATGCTAGTTTGTTTTTCATTCTAATGATTTTAGCAATACAGGACATACCTATGGAAAGAAAGAAATGGGGTAAAATAAGTTTTCACACAGAGTGGTACAATTCCTCTTAAAAAAGACAATAAAACACACAGGTAGAGTGGAGTTGGAATTAAAGTTACAAAAATAATAAAAAAAAATTCTACAGGTCATTTCTTGCCAAAGAATATAACTGCACTTGCATAGGTGCAGCTACTTATTTAAACTTCTAGTTATATCTACACCTGACAACAGCAATTTCCTTGATTATGTGTCAATTTTAGATTATGTAATGTTTAATAATTAGAAGTTATGTACCTACCATAACTTTCCATGTTAGTGGTCTTCTCTCGCCTTCTTTCTTGCTGGATGGGTTCGGAGCCGATCCTCGGCTCCGACTCGGCACTCGCTTTAGCTTGAGAACTCCTTTTACCAGCTCGAGGCAACCCTATATCCCATGATGCAAGGCGGAACTACCTCAGATCTCGTTTGGTAGCTAACCTACCCTGCTAAGGCCTAACCTAACATAATTAGGAAAACCAAGTTCATAATAAGAGTCCTCACATGAAGGCTCAGGAGGAAACAACCTGATAGGAACTCTTCAAGATCTGTCCAGGCCAGGGGGAAGGAGGGAGGCGAAGAAAGAAGGCAAGAGAAGACAACTAACATGGAACGTTATGGTAGGTACATAACTTCTAAATGTTAAGTTGTCAATCTCGCCTTCATTCTTGCTGGATGGGACCGGCCCCTAGCACCTGTATCCCGGTGGCTCAATGGAACAGACTCTTGAGAACTGTGGAACCAAAACTGGCCCTGTCTCTGGAGGCCAAGTCTAACTTGTAATGAGAGACAAAGGTATGAGGCGTGGCCCAAGTAGCTGCTGCACAAATGGTATCAATGGGTAGTCTATCCTGAAAGGCTGCAGAAGTGGATAGACTCCTGGTTGAGTGTGCTTTCGGTTTAGAAGGTAGTTGCTTGCCTCTGAGAGAGTACACATAGGAAATGGTGGAAGACAACCATCTGGATAAGGTCACTTTAGAAACTGGAAGACCTATCCTGTTTTCTGCATAGGAGACAAATAATTGGTCCGATTTCCTGAATTGTTTAGTCCTATGCAAATAGTACCTGAGCTGACGATGGACATCCAAAAAATGAAGCTTTTGTTCAGCTCTGTCAGAATAGTTTGGGAAAAAGACTGGTAGATCTATGGATTGGTTAATATTGGTTTGAGACACAACTTTGGGGAGAAAGGACGGGTTCGTTCTTAAGGATACCCTGTCCTTATGAAAAACCAAGTAAGGGGAACGAATGCAGAGAGCTTGAATCTCGGAAACCCTTCTTGCTGAAGTGACAGCCAGTAAGAATATAGTTTCCAGGTCAATAATTTCAAAGAACATGAAGCAGACGGTTTGAAGGGTGGTAGCATCAAGGAAGCCAACATTAAATTTAGATCCCATTGCGGAGGAGGATGCTTTATCGGCGGCTTTAGGAGAAAAACTCCTCTCAGAAAGGCCTTGCATAATCTATGAGACAAAATGTTATTATCATGCAAGCCAACATGATACTTGGAAATAGCAGCCAGTTGAACTTTAACTGTAGATGAAGAAGATCCTGAATGAAAAACTTCAGCCAGGAAATCTAAAACAGAATGCACAGGAGCAGTAAAGGGATCAATATTCCTGGAATTTGCCCAAACAGAAAAACGTCGCCACTTGCTAGCATAAACAGTTCTAGTGGACGACTTTAAAGAAGACACTAAGATGTCTCTGACTGAATCAGATATCATCGGAAGCCTGGCTAGGGAAGGAAGTGGAGCAACCAAGCAGTGAGGTTGAGAGAATGAATGGCCCGGTGCTGCTGACCCGACTGGTGGATCAAGAGATCCGGAACTGGGTCCAGATGCCAGGGCTGCACCAGGAGGTGACAATGCAGAGACGGAAACCAAATTTGTCGAGGCCAGTAAGGGGCAATGAGAATCAACTTGGCCCTCAAAACGGTGGCTTTCTGAATGACTTGTGGAATCAAGGGAAAGGGAGGAAAAGCGTACAGAAGTCCCCGGGGCCAATCCTGGGTTAGAGAGTCTCTCAGGGGTTGGCCTGGTAGGGGAAAAAGGGTGAAAAAAATCGGGGCACTTGTTTTGAGGTGTAGCAAAAAGATCGCAACAAGGTGTGCCCCACTTCAGAAAAATCTGATCCACTACAGATTGATTGAGAGACCACTCGTGAGGCATCAGAATGGATCTGCTCAGCCTGTCCGCCAAGAGGTTGGACCTGCCGGGGATGTGCGTTGCTATCAGAAACCGATGAGAGGAGATTGCCCATTGCCAAAGTCTAAGAGCTTCGACACAACGGATAGGACCTGGTCCCACCCTGCTTGTTGATGTACCAGACCACGGACATGTTGTCCGTTTGTACTGCAGTAGTCCCCATGGGAAGAAAGTCGTTGAGGGCTTGCAATGTTAAAAGCACCGCTCTCATCTCCAGGACATTGATGTGCAGATGGTATTCTATGGGTTGCCACGTCCCGTGGACCATCCTGCCCTGATAATGCCCCCCCCACCCGATCAGAGAGGCATCCGTAGTAACTGTGGCAACTGGAGGAGGGAGAACAAATGGTCGGCCCTGATGAAGAAGAGGGGAAGATATCCACCAGTTTAGATGAGTTCTGCATGATTGTGTGACTAAGATTTCGTGCCTCATAGGAAGACTGTGGTACGACCACTGAGTGAATAACATCCACTGCAGAAGACGCATGTGGAAGCGAGCCAGTGGTAGAAGAACAATGGCCGCAGCCATAAGACCTAGAACCTTTAGTATCAATCTGGCTTTGACCTTGCTGCTCTGCAATAGAATCCGAACAAATTTTTGGATGTCCAGAATTCTTTGATCTGTTAGTCTGGCTAACATTTTGACGGTGTTTAATTCTGCCTATAAAGGTGATAGATTGGCAAAGCAGAGAAGATTTTTTGAAATTTACCGAAATCCCCAAACTCTTGCAAAGCTGCAGAGTGTAGTCTCTGGTCTGAAGAAGTTGACACCTGGTGGTGGCGGAGAGGAGCCAGTCGTCCAAATAAGGAAACACCTGGAATCCTTGACGTCTCAGATGAGCTGTGACCACTGCCATGCATTTGGTAAACACTCTGGGGGCTGAAGTGAGGCCAAAGGGCAGGGCTCTGAATTGGTAATGACTGGTCCCTAGCCGAAGAGGAGAAACCTTCTGGAGCCTGTGAATCTTTATGTGATAGTACGCGTCCTGAAGGTCTATAGAGCACATCCAGTTGTCCTTGCCCAGAAAGGGCAGAATGGACTGAAGCGTGACCATCCGGAATCTTGCCTTCTTGACAAATCTGTTTAGACTGCTCAGGTCTAATATTGGTCTCCAATCTCCCATCCTTTTGGGGACCAAAAAGAATCTCGAGTAGACGCCGGATCCTACTTGGTCTGCCGGAACAGTCTGGACGGCTCTTTTTCCTAGGAGCTTTGAAACCTCCTGTTCTGCCAAATCCCTTTGACCGGGTGAGATGTCTGGAAGGGATTGTTGAGGTACGGGATACCTTTCGAATGGGGATTTTGTAACCCTCGGATATGATCGACTGTACCCACATATCTTGTGAGAGGGAATGCCAGGCTACTGGGTACAGCGAAATCCTTCCCCCGACTGCCTCCAAGGGTGGACAGTCGGGCAACACCTCAGGGGTGCTGAAAGGGCGTCTCAGGAAGAGACTCCCTGTTGCCCTGGTTCTGAGGACCCCCCCCTGCCTCTAGGGCGGCATCTGTTATTGTTACCCCTCTGCCTCTGGGGGTAAACTGACCACGTGTGTCCGGTGTAGCTCCTTGGGCTTTGCGGAAACACATCTTCCCTCCCTTCTGACCCTTGGGATATGGTCTAGAAGGGGTGGAAAAATGGACTCCAACGGCAGAAAGAGTTTTACCGTCCTGCTCACACCTGGTCAAGGTATCCTTCACCTGAGGTCCGAACAAAGCCGAACCATCAAAGGGGGTATTGGTGAAGGACGCCTTAAAGGGGTCCGCAAAATTACAAAGCCGCATCCAGGCTTGGCGCCTAAGAGCCACTCCTGTGCCTGCGGCCCTGCTCGCTCCATCGGCCGCATAGGATACGAGCCGCATGGAGGAGTTGGATAAGGAATTCAGGATTGCTAGCTGTGAGGCAATCTTTTTTTGAGCCCCAGCAGCAGAAGGATCCTGGACCACTTCACCCAGTTCCTTGAGAATATCTCTTTG
>NC_056729.1:381559329-381619329 GCF_019279795.1 Protopterus annectens
TACACCACACGACACTTTTGCACTTAAAACTTAGAAATGTGTAATAACTCATACCTCTCAACCTCTTAACATAAGAAATCTGGACAAATCCTAAAATAATAGGGAACAAAGGCCCAAAAATATTTAACAATTCTAAAATATTGCTCTGATAAACTTGGAAAGTTGCTAAAATAACAGGATTTGTATTAGTAAGCTTTTTCTGTAGGATATGAAGTCTGAAACTAAAGTGTGTCATTATTTAAGGAAAAAAATGTATATGGAACAGAAAAAAAAAAGTCAGATTTTCACAGAATGTCTAGGACAGTAGAAAGCTATGTTTTTCTCATTTTCATTTCATTTTCACTTCTTAGCCAGAATGCATTGCATTTCCCAGTAAGACTTAAGGAAATAGGAGCACTACAACATTGCTAGCAATAAAAGAACACAACTTGACTAACTTTTCACCGTCTTCCATTACTGATAATTTACAGGTCATCTAAAGTGAAGGGTTATTGGGCAATGTTCAGTACGAAGCAGCCAGTAGCCTGAACATTTGTTAAAATACATAAACACTTCAAATAACTGTATTCAAATTAGTTTATTTTCTTATTAGACAAGTTTTATAGCAAAAGGGATAATGAAGGGAGTGTGACTTCTCTCTCATCCACCAAAATTTTAAACATAGGAACAACACAAGACAATTTATCACAAGGACCATAAGGTGCCTAGTGAAATACACTTTTAAGTAGACTCAAACATTTGTGTCTAAAGCTGATGAAATTTCGGTCCACTCCAGTGTGATCACTGAGAAGCATAATACAAATAGCTAGGATTCTCACTCATTTAATTTATACACACGCACACGCGCACTAATAGGTGCAAAATATAATTTTTCCAGAAGAGCCACAAAGCAAAAACAAAAACCATGAAATTGGTTAATATGGTTAAAGTGTTCCTTCAGAGACTGTATACACTTCAGTACACTTAGCAGCTTAAATGCATTAATGCATTCCATTCCTGTTTTATGTGGGCTGTTTCTTAATGAAAGGCTTCATAAACAATCTACTAAGTAGCCACCCACATAAATGAACTGTTACTTGGTGACAAATCTATAAGGATCGCTTCTGAACACATTCATAGATTTAATGGACACACGTGCATCAGCGGAGACATTACAATCTATGGCTGCATTCCCATACTGTTCCTATGTTGACATCACAAAGAGAAAGTTCACCTAAGGTTAATGACAGCTCTGGTGATAAATGCAGAAAATATATTTAAAGTATTACCATGGAAAACACTTTTCGGCACATGGCATGTGATGTCTTATGCCAGGATGTTTAAGTGCAAAACTCTAAAAAATGCTTGCGATCAAAATTCTTAATTCCACCATATTTCAAATTTTCATAAGTAAAAGCCAATAACTGCTGGCTAAACAAATATGCCTAATGTCTGCAGTTATGGCCCATGTTACTATGACAAGCAAAGGGCCTTGGGATGGGGCATGTATCACAATAGCGGAGTTTCTTTGAATCACTAACAGTGAATATTACTCAAATTATTAGTTTAAGGGTGCATACACACAACAAAGTATTAGTTTAAGGGTATGCACACATACACCCAGCAAACTGTACATTTTTTATTTTTTATATTTTTCCCCTAACAGATTTGTTTTTCAATTGAATTGTACAGGTTATAGGTCACACTAAAGGTGGGAAAAGTTTTGAAATTTTTCTGGCCGACTGCGGGACCGCCTGACGGCAGGATAACCCAAGTGTAATGACTGCAGCAGTGTAACACGATGAACATCCTGGCATTTTAACAGAGGTGTGTAAACATTTTATATCCACTGTATATACACAGTATGAAATTAAGACATACAAATCAAAAAAGATAAAAAAATGCGAACAAAAGATGTTTGAAGGTGATAAGAACTATAAGATAGAAATTTAATGATCTCTATATATACCAAGTAAAGTTTGCATTAACAAACTACAGTATGCACATTCTGAAGTGAGACTCACAGAATAGGCCAAGTGTTTGGATAAAGTAGGAGGTTCTTGGTTTCAGTCCAAGTAATATCTCCAGCACTGACACTAAAACAAGATAAAGGCAGGAAAAATGTCATCTTGCTGCAGTGATTATATTATATGCAAAATTCAGTAATAATTTCTCCTGTTTATATAGCAGTGAATGTCTGAATGAACAGCCTTAGTAAAAACTACGGACAATTTAAGCTAGTATACTTGAAAAATAAAATAAATTTATAGAAAGAATGAACAATTGTTGCCCTTGCCCATTGCAAAAGTTAATATTTGTTTTTAGCTGGAGACAAGGAGAAAACGGGTGCAAACAGTTATTCATTTGAGGTTCAACCAGCATGTTCAGTCTGTTACATCCTCATTAGCAAAAGGTTTTCACACGAGACAAGGAGGCTGCAGGTGCAATCAGTTATGAAAGGTTTGAACAGTACATTCTTACATTCCAAGTGAAATGCACAAGGCACAATATATTTAACTTTTAAGAGGGAAACTGGCAAGTAGGTCAATTTGAAACTGTGGGAAGTGAATACTTTTACAAATAGTTGCCTCTCCAGCCTAAGAACATTAAGACATTAAGTAGAACAGTGCACAATTTTGGTTATTAAAATTAATAGTAGCCTATGCCCTTTTTCTTAAGGCTAAAAGATGACGTTTACTAAAAGTATACAAGTTGTTTTCCATACCTTGGAGAGGACTGGAGAGAAGATAAGGAAAGACAGCAATCTGTGCAAGAAGGAACACTGCTCTAACATGTGCTACAGCATGGTTAACGGTAACTTTCCACAACTTTGACACCCACAGCCAGAGGCTTTAAGTATTTTAATTTGGAGTAACTATTCCTAGTTAGGGAGGTAAACATCCTCTGTGAAAAATGCACAGTTTTGTTTGTTTGCTAAGAGTTAAAAGGGGGTGGGGGTGAAAATGGATTATGTTTTTTTTTTTACTTGAGTGTTTATATTGAAGTGAAAAGTCTGGAAAAGTGGGTTCAGACAGAGAAAGAAACGACATACAATTTTTTTTTTTACTTGAGTGTTTATATTGAAGTGAAAAGTCTGGAAAAGTGGGTTCAGACAGAGAAAGAAACTACATACAATATCAAACTGCCAAAAATGAGTGTGTACATTGTCAGCTGTAAGTTGTAAACACATATTCAAAAGGAATCTTCATTCGGTAACAGCTTTTTTTTTATCAGAATGGATGATTTGTTAACATTAATACAGAATGTAAAGAGTCTTGTAGGTAGAGGCAAAACCAGAAAGTACTGAATTATATTCAGAAGTGTAGGATGTAATCAGCAGTTTTACAGGAGACATTTAAGTGGAAATAATTGTGCATCTGACAAAAGATTTCAGAATGGACATTCAGCAGACTTATCAGGGAGAAGAGTAATACTGATTGCAAGAGGGGGTGCAATAGTGATAAAAGGAAAAAAGACAATAATGGCAGATTCTGTGGTAGTAAGTGGTTATTGGGAGGGAAAGTGGATTATACTGGCATGTATTTATATGCCACTAAAAAAATATTACAAAGCTTTGGTGAATTTTGAAAGAAATAAGCTTTCAGCAAGGTTAATTATATATGGATGGGGAGTGGAACCAAATGTCCAATACTGAGTTTGTACTGGGGGACCTAGCAGCAAAAATATAAGCAAAACAGGATAGATATCTGAAGATACATAGGAGAAAAATTTGGTATGGAACATGTGAACTCAGCAGCAGGAACTAAGCATCCGCATATTATTCCTAAAACACAACAGCTGCATTAATCTAAGTATAACTTATTTCATAGCAGGATGAACATTTAATTAAAAGCTTGGAAACTCATCCAATAAAACCCAAGATAAAGATCATGGGTAAAGATTAAAAAATATATATGGACATATTTCCTACATATCTGTTAAAGAAAAGCAATAGTTTATATCATTTAAATGTTTTTAGAAAAGATGGAAATTACTTCAGAAGGTATAGCTCTCTTTTCATTCTCCTTATAAAACACTCAGACTACAATTCACTGAGAATAGAATTGCCATATTTGCTCTACCCTGCGTACACCACTGCAACCTTCTAAAAACTGTCTTTCGGCTTTTCCCGGTTAGGGGTCGCCACAGCGGAACTCCGGTCCGCTAATGATTGACAGTAGAGTTTTACGTGCTGGCCGGGCCTAATGCACAACCTTCAACGAAGGAATGCCCATTCACACATGTCGACACACAGAAGACGCTCTAACTGAGAATCGAACGTGCAACGTCTGTGAGGCGACAACGCTACATTAACTAAATTGGCTACCAATTACTGAAAGGTGGCTTATCTTCTATGCACCTTACTAAAAAAATGGCTACTTCCCCCCTCTGAAAAAGAAAACTACCAATTATGAACAGTCCTCTACTCCCCGAGGTACTTCCAGGAGAATTTAATATAATTCTGCCATCTTCCATTTAAAACAAACAGTCATTGTTGAAACGGTCTTCTCCCAATCAGGTCCAGCTCTCCGAATAGCAGCAGCAAGGCATCAAGTTTAAGTCCTCTATTTCTGAGCATTTTCTAAATGCTTTAGAGATGATGGATATTTTTTTTTAAATGCTTCATTTTAAAAATTATTTTTCCATTAAACTTTTCTTACTCCTGTGCTCTCTTATGTCTCAGCCTCTCTCTGCAATCTCACTTTATTTTTTTTTACTCCTTTTCATCGGAGTTAAAGGTTTAAAATAAAATTTCCTTAAAGGAGCAATTTTGTGTAGTCAAACTGTATTGCAACCCATGTAAACTGAAAACCTAATGTAAACCTGCTGCTGTTATTAGTAATATATAAGAATTCCATAATGTTCCACTTTAGAACGTTGATTTGCAATTACTATAGTTTTTATAAAGATCTGCAACTATGTAAACCTAAGCATTACCACACTTGAAGTGTATAACAAACTTACTTATACTGTTTATTGCCTCTAAGCTGAGGTTACAGCTGAAAAGGAGCACTGGACCAGTCCACCTACTCAGTTAACAAATAGTAAATAAAAAAAATGAAATAAATAGCTAGCGAGTGTGATACAATGACAATATAGTCTTCAAACATGGCATAAATGACGAAGAGATGAGAACGTAGTAATAGGAATAATTTAGATGGGCTCACAAAGTTATTGTATTGAAAGAATCACAGGCCTAAAGCAGATGCCCTATGCTGACCGTCTAAAAAAACTCCAGCTATACTCTGTGGCATATAGTCTACTCAGAGGCGATCTCTGCTTAATATACAAGGCCATGTCAAATCCTGAACTGTTGGACATGCTCCACTTAAAGAAATCCCAAACCCTCAGAGCCACATGCTCCAGGGATCTAAACTTTGTCATCACAATGAACAAAACATGCTGGAGGAATAGGTTCCTGTCCCAGAGACTCCCTATACTATTGAATAGACTGCCCATACATGTCAAGCACAGTGCCTCCTTGGCCCTCTTCAAAAGGAACCTTGACAATTGGATGGGAGATAGAAAGTTCACCCCGGGGATAACGTCAGTTGCCCTGCTAGACAGGGGCCCAGGGAACTAAATATTGTGGGAAGAAATATCCGGGGAATTGTTTGGCTAGGCTTGTATAGGCCCTAGGGCCGATAGGCTATTGGCCCTAGGGCCTATATAAGCCTAGCCAAAAGGTACCCTGGCTTTCGCTACCCAAGAAAATTATTTTCCTGCGCCACTGTCGAGCAGAGCCACAGAAGTGATCCCTGGGGTGAATTTCCTATCTCCCACCAATCATCAGGATTTTTCTTGAAAAGTGCTAATGAGGAGCTTTGTTTGATATAGATGGTAGTTTATTCCAGAGTATGGGAAGTCTCTGGGACAGGAATCTATCCCTCCAGCATGTTCTGTTTATTGTGGTGACAAGGTTTAGGTCCCTAGAGCATGTAGCTCGTAGGGATTGGGATTTTTTTAAGTGGAGCATGTCTAAAAGCTCTGGGTTTGACACAGCTTTGTGGTTAGGCAGAGATTGCCTCCGAGTAGGCAATATGCAACGGAGTAAAGCTGCAGTTTTTTTTAGACGGTCTGCGCTGTGCAGGGTATCTGTTTGAGGCCGGTAATTCTCTTTGTGAGGTATTTCTGTGGCCTTTCCAGTTGTTGTAGATGTCTTGTGAGGTACATACCAAAAGGGGAACTGTACTCTATAACGGGTCTAATGAGTGACGAGTGGGGAACAATGACCTTTTTTTTCCTGGATGAGAAATCTTTTGTGATGAGGTGTGCCACGTAGAAGGATTTCCTGACTACTGTGGCGATGCGATTATCAAAGGAGAGACTACTGTCCACCTGTGTCCCAAGGTCTCTTATCACACTTTCGGTGTTAAGTAGACTACCGCCTATATGGTAGTTCACGGGTACAGAGTTTTTACCAAAAGGGATGACAATGCACTTTTTGGCATTGAGCTTGAGGCCATGGCTTTGACACCAGGCATCTGTCTCAGCGAGGCCCTTTTGTAGGATGTCCACATCTTTTGGAGTTATGATTATGGCTCCTAGTTTGCAGTCATCTGCGAATTTCATTAGCCAAAGACCTTCTGTGTTTGGTATCTACTCCTCTGAAGTACAGACTAACAGGAGAGGACCCAGGACCGAACCCTGTGGTACTCCACTTGTCACTGGTCTGAAGTTGGATTTGGAGTCTGCTACTTTCATGGTGTGGGTTCCGTCAGTGAGCCAGTTAGCAACCCATCTTGTGACATAGGGATTTATACCTAGTTTAGTGAGTTTATCTATAATTTCAGAGTGGGGGATGGTGTCGAAAGCCTTGGCAAGATCTAGATAGGCTGTGTGAACCACTTTACCCTCATCTACGGCTTCGGTGACTGCTTCAAATAAGTCTATCAGGTTTAGGAGACATGATCTGCCTTTTACAAACCCGAACTGGGAGGGGTCCTGAGTTTGGAGATTATCAATATCATTGTTTATAAGTTCCATGATGATAAGTTCTACAGCCTTGCAGACTAGGCTCATTAAGCTAATGAGGCGGTAGTTTCCAGGGTCTGTGGTGGCTTCACCTTTGTGGATTGGGATAACCGTCGCTGTGCGCCATTCAGTGGGCACATAGCCTGAGGTGAGGCTATGAGGCTATGATTGAACATGGTACTTAGGTGTGGTGCCAGTTTGTTCTGTAGTTCATGTAGAACACAGCCTGGGATGTTGTCAGGTCCCATGGATGCTGTGTTCTTGGCTTTGGATAGTGTGTTTTTTACCTGTGCAGCCGTGATTACAGGAACTTTACATTCTTCTGGTATAGAGACGGGCCCTTTAGGGGATTAGTACCAACCTATGAAGTAGGGGAATCTCACAGATCTGGCTTTGTAAAGACCCACTTCAATTTTAAAACAAGATTACAAAGTGTTCCTGTTTTACTAGACAGGAGAATGTCAAAGTTAATAGGCATGAATCATTTTTTTTTTTGAGTGGAAAAAAGCCAATCAACATTTATAGGATGCCGATTATCCAAATGTAACAAGAGTCTAACAAAACTTTTAGTTATGTACTCACCATAACTTCAGATGTTTGGGATCCATCTCGCCTACATTCTGACTGATGGGTTCGGAGCCGATCCCTCGGCTCCGACTCGGCACGCTTATGCCAAAGAGCGAAGTCTCTTACTGGCTGAGCTTACCATATCCCAGGATGCACCACTACCAGTCCCCCAGATCTAGTTTGTCCGCATACATGCACACATGCATACCCTGCTTATATAACATCGTCAGATGAAACAAGATAAAACAGTAGAACTCAAAACCGTTCAATCTCTTCTGATCTCCAAGGCAGGGGGAAGGAGGGTGGGTATTAGGAATGTAGGCGAGATGGATCCCAAACATCTGAAGTTATGGTGAGTACATAACTAAAAGATGTTATGTGATCCTATCTCGCCTACATTCTGACTGATGGGACAGCGTCCTAGCACCTGAATCCTGGGTGGCTCACTGGAAAACACTCCTGAGTACCGTGGAACCAAATGAAGCTCGTCCTTTAGATGCCACATCCAATTTGTAGTGGGAAATGAAAGTGTGCGGATTGGACCAAGTAGCCGCAGCACAGATTTCCGATATAGCGAGCTTGGAATGAAAAGCTATAGAAGTAGCCATAGCTCTGGTAGAATGAGCCTTGATAGATGTTGTAAGTTGCTTATTCAAGAAGAATAAGCCTGAGTTATGCAATCTCTGATCCATTTTGAGATAGTAGCTTTTGTGATGGTTTGGCCCAGTTTATTATCTGAGAAGGACACAAACAACTGGTCTGACTTACGGTTGCTGAGTCCTGTCTAAATAGAAGCGCAATTGCCTGTGAACATCCAATTTATGAAGAGTGTATTCTGCTTCATTGGAGAATTTTGGGAAGAAAACCGGTAGCTCTAGAGATTGTTGGAGGCAGAAACTAGAACAGACCTTTGGGACAAAGGATGGATTAGGCCTAAGTGATACTCTATCCTTGTGGAAAATCAAGTACGGTGGCTTAATAGACAGGGCTTGAAGCTCTGAAACTCTTCTTGCCAAAGTAATTGCAACTAAGAAGGCAGTTTTCCAAGACAGATATTTTAACTCGCATGTAGCAGCCGGTTCGAAAGGGGGGGATGTTAATGCGCGAAGCACCAAATCAAGATCCCACGGAGGTGCAGGATGAAAAATTGGGGGTCTTAATAGGCTTGCACCTTTAATGAAAGTTTTGCATAGTCTGCTGCTCATCAAAGGAGGATCCATGGATTCGTGGAATTTAGAGATAGCCGCTAGTTGGACTTTAATAGTTGAGACAGAAGATCCCTGATTAAACAGAGATGTTAAGAATTTCAAGACCTCTGGGACAGAAGCAGTGATAGGATCTAAGCCCTTGAGTTGAGCCCAGATAGCAAACCTCTTCCACTTACTAAGGTACAATTTGTTAGTGGTGGGTTTGTGGGCCGAAGATAAAATGTGAACAACTTCCGGGTCTAGTGTGTGCCTTCTAACTAAGGTCGGAAGTGGAGGAGCCAAGCTGTCAATTTCAAAGATTGAAGGGACTGATGCCGATGTCCCGACTGATGGATTAGCAAGTCCGGAATTAGGTCTAAAGTCCACGGATCGTCCACTGCATGCTTCTTCAGGTAGGGAAACCATACCTGACGAGGCCAGTACGGGCAATCAGTATCATTGAAGACCCCAGTTGAGAAGCTTTTGAATAACTCTGGGAAGAAGCGGAATTGGAGGAAAGGCATAAAGTAGCCCTGTTGGCCAAGGTTGTGCTAGAGCATCCATGGCTGGTACTCCCTGATGTGGGATCAAGGAGAAGAACCTTTGGCACTTGGTGTTTAGTGGAGTTGCAAATAGGTCGCAGCACGGCGTCCCCATCTCCTGAAAACCTGAGCTGCTACTGTGTGGTTTAGAGACCACTCGTGAGGAGAGAGAATTGTCCTGCTCAATTTGTCTGCCAATATATTTGACTTTCCCGGGATGTGGGTCGCTACCAAGAAGCGGTTGGTAGCTACAGCCCATTCCCACACTCTCATGGCCTCTCTGCAAAGGGGGTATGATCTGGTCCCTCCTTGTTTGTTCAGATACCAAACCACCGACATGTTGTCTGTGTGGATGGCGATGATGCCCTGAGGAAGAAACTTGTGTAAGGCTTGTAGGGATAGAAGTACAGCCCTCATCTCCAACACGTTGATGTGGAGAAGAGCTTCGTCTGGAAGCCAGGAGCCCTGAACTAGCCTGCCCAGACAATGCTCCCCCCCCACACTATCTGGGAGGCATCTGTCGTCAGGGTAACCACTGGAGAGGGGAGAACAAAGGGTTTTCCTTGATCCAAATTGGATGTCTGAAGCCACCAGCGAAGGTCCCTTTTGCATATTTCCGTAATCATGATGTGATGATTGAGGGGAAGATCCTGAAAAGACCATTGAGTTGACAATAGCCACTGAAGAATCCTCATGTGTAATCTTGCCAGAGGAACCAGAAGAACCGTGGCAGACATTGAGCCTAAAACTTGTAGAACCATCCTGGCTGGGGCTTTGGATCTCGAGATCAGAGCTTGAACTTGGCCCTGTAAAGTTTGGATCCTTTCGGCAGGAAGAAAGACGCATCAATCTTGAGTCTATCTCTGCTCCTATAAACTTTATGCGTTGAGAGGGCAGCAAGACAGACTTTGACCAATTGAATGTAATACCCAGGGTAATACCCAGGGAGATGGTGGCTTTGAGATTGTCCATCAGTAGATGCCTGGTGGTGGCAGTCAGGAGCCAGTCGTCGAGATAGGGAAACACTTGGAATCCAAGACTTCTCAGGTGAGCCGTCACTACTGCCAAACACTTGGTGAACACCCTGGGGGCTGTGGTGAGACCAAAGGGCAGAGCGCAAAATTGGTAATGACTGACTCCTAGGCTGAAGCGCAGATACCTCCTGGACGCCTGATGTATCGGAATGTGATAATAGGCGTCCTTGAGGTCTATGGAGCACATCCAAACATCCTTCTCCAACAATGGGAGAATGGATTGTAACGTGACCATTCGAATTTGGATTTCGTGACGGATTGGTTCAGTCTGCTGAGATCCAATATTGGTCTCAGGTCCCCTGTCTTTTGGCACTAAAAGAACCTGGAGTAATTTCCTGATCCGATCTGGTCTGTGGGGACCGGTTGGATGACTCCTTTTCTAGCAGCTTTAAAGCTTCTGCGGCTGCCATTTCCCTTTGACTGGGTGGTGGGTCCGGGATTCTTTTGGACGGTGGGGGCGAGTATGTGAATGGGATGGTGTAACCTCCGGCAATGATCCGAAGCACCCATCTGTCCTGAGTGATTGACTCCCAGGCTTTTAGGTGCTTGGCAAAACGACACCCGACTGGCTCGAGCAGCACAGCCGGGCAATCCCTCATGGCGTGTGGGAGGCTGAAGAGCCACGAAGGACTCGCGGTCTCCAGAATTGCGGGACCCTCTGCCGCCTCTGGGACGGCGTCTCCCTGAAAAATTTCCCGTCCTCTGCCTCTGGAAGGGAATCTTCCTGCTGTTGGGAGAAAAACTTGCGAGATTTGCGGAACCACATTTTCCCCTCCTTTAGCCTTGGGTAAGGCCGAAGGGAGTGGAATAACGGGCACCTACAGCAGATAAAGTTTTTCCCTCCTGCTCACAGCGGGTAAGGGTGTCTTTAACCTTGGGTCCAAACAATGAGGACCCATCAAAGGAGCGTCGGCGAAGGAAGACTTGAAGGCCTCCGAACTGACACAAGCGGAGCCAGGCTTGTCTCCGTGAGCCACGCCTGTGCCTGCCGCTCTACCGCCTTCGGCCGCATAGGAAATGAGCCTCATGGACGAGTTAGAAATTGGCGTAAGGATAGCCAACTGAGAGCTAACCGACTGGGCTAGCTGCTCAGGTAGGTTACCGAGGGAATCTGACAACTCCTTGACCAGATCCCTCTGAAGCCTGGTAAAATGTGCCAAATAATTCAGAGACCTTAAAGTAAAGGCCGCTGAAGTCAGGGTGCGCTTCCCGCACCTGTCCATACTCCTAGACTCCTTATTAGGAGGATGGACGGACGTTGAAGCCTCTGCCACGTCCTGTTGTGTAGCAGATGCCACCACCATGGCATCTACAGCCACGCCTTTAGTGAGGAACTCCTTCTCGGGGAGCAGACAAAAATTTATTTGGACGAGAAGGGACTGGTTCCACGGTATCTGGATGTTCCCACGCCCGACAAACTAAATCCAGAAGCTCGTCAAGGGCGGAGACCGCCAGGAGGCGGAGGGCTGAGCCCCAAAGGCCTTGAGGAGCACTGACTCGCCAGCAGAGGGGGGGGTGGATATCCAGCCGCCTCGTTGTTTGAGGAGCTCTAAGATGTCTGCAAATGAGACATCATCCGAGGCGACTTGGGACCCCTCTGCATCATCCAGATCAGTGTCTGATGTAATAGACTCAGGGGAGTCCACGTGCTTCCTCTTGCACGATCTCTTCCTTGGGGTTCCTCCGAAGACAACTCCGAAGAACCCTCAGGAGGAGGGAACCCCACTGGGGGTAACCTCAGGCCCGGGGCTCCGCTGACTACGGACAGGGGAACTGCCAAAGACCCAGTCTCCACGCCCAGGGAAGGTGCCGGTAAAGCCGGAGAGATGGCCGAAGAGGACTTGGCCAAGGCACTCCTCATGGCTCTGAAAGCCGGACCCCCAGAATCCTGGGAGTGTCTGGTCCCCAGAGCCGTGATAGCCAACGGAAGTCCCGCAGCCGAAGCACCGAGGGGGAGGCTCGGAACCGAAAGCATAGGCCCCGAAACATCACCTCCGGGTCCAGCCGAAGAAGTCCGCGTACCAAACTCGGACCCAAGGGCCCGGGTTGGAGTAAGGGTCGGAGCCGACCCTGATATCTCCACCGGCTCCGACAGCACCTGCTCCGACGGAGCCGAAGCAGTCGGAGGAGGAATGGCAATGGGGTGGGCCAAGGTCATCGGCTCCGAAGCCAACTGGGTCGGAGCCGAAACAAATTTTTGGAAGACTGGGGACTGGAACAGTCTTTGGAGCACCCTGTCTATATCAGAATCTGACATCCTCGAAGACCGAGAGGAAACAGAACGGGTTCGAGATGGCCTCTCCAACGGCCCCAAAGGACTAGGGGACCGGCTCCGAGGAGACTCGACAACTATCGGCGCCGAAGGAATACACACACCAGATTCCATCGGTGCCGAGGTGGACTTCGGCGCCGAGGAGGAAGTGTCTGGGCGGGCAACCTTTGTCGGCTCCGAGAGCAGTGGAGCCGACGAAGATGACCCGCCTCTCGATGCCCCAGCTATCGGCTCCGAAGCCAGAGGAGTCGATACTGGAGGCATCGAGGCAGACCGTTCCGACCTCGGCTCCGAAGTCCTTGGAGCCGAAGGAGAGGCCTGCCTTTGTTTCTTAGCAATCGGATCCGACGGACTGGTCGGAGCCGACGCCCTTTTCTTTTTGGCCAGAGAAGGAGAGGATGCCAAAGCTTCTTCGAAAGAAGGTTTAATTAATCCCTTAAGAATTAATTTATTTTTCCTCTCCTGGAGGACCCTTGAGGAAAAAGCGTGACATACACTACATGATTCCTGTAAATGTTTTGCCCCTAAGCAATACACACAGAGCGAGTGATCGTCCGTGATGGACATTTTGAAGCTACATTTTACACATTTCTTAAAGCCCGAAGGCCTAGGATTCTGAGACATAATCGAAGAAACACTGGTGACACACCTAGAATAGGCTTACAGTTATCACTCGCAATACTCAAAACACAGCACAAAATCTGTAAATTGAATAATTTCTCTCTCTAGTTCTTCTTTAAAGAAGAGAAATATAAACTGATCCGAAACAGAACCGAAGTCACCTACAAATAAAAAGACCGGGAAAGGCCTTTCCAGACAAGAGGTACTCCTAGTCCACACTCACAACACAAGAATTCACAAAGTGAATTTTGTCAAACGCACTCTAAACACAAGAATAGCTGTTAAAACAGCTTTTTGTTGAGAATGAAGAAATTCCTGACAGAAAAACTAGTGAAATAATCACTACTTAACTCAGCCAGCTCGAGACCACGTCTTCACTTGTTAGCGGCAAACGAGATCTGGGAGACTGGTAGTGGTGCATCCTGGGATATGGTAAGCTCAGCCAGTAAGAGACTTCGCTCTTTGGCATAAGCGTGCCGAGTCGGAGCCGAGGGATCGGCTCCGAACCCATCAGTCAGAATGTAGGCGAGATAGGATCACATAACATCACTGCTATTACTCATGGCGTATAGAAACCATTCAGAGCCAGAGGAGATTTTACAAGCAGGGCAATGGTAACATGTGTGTTCCCTGACAGAATAACAGGGGTCATAAGAATGATTTATGAAAGGTTAGAAGCAAGGATTAAGGTGGGAGGGCTCCCCTCTGGCAAACTATGTTTGAATAAAGGAACCAAGCAGGGATGCCTTCTTTCTTCACTGTCATTTGCTTTATATTTAGAGCCACTGACAAAATAATGGACTCACAAATTCAAGAGTATAACTTGTACAACACTCAAACATGTTTTTATTTTCAAATGATATTTTGTACTTGATAAATCAGGAAAAGGACATTTAAGTGTGGAACTTTCTCAGTGTGTTGGCTCTTTCCAGGGCACAACATAACTGTAGTAGTAAACTATGTAGCCACACATGGACTGATTCTGCAAATCCCACACTTATGGGGACATAAAAAGATGAAGTATTTAGCTACATAGATTATAAAAAGGATCCTGTTTTGGCAGCAAAGAATTTGTGGGAAGAAAAAAAAGTTATGTACTCACTATAACGTTCCATGTTTGTTGCCCATCTCGCCTTCATTTTTACTGGCTCATGGCTATATCCCTATCCCATCATGCTCTAGTGAAGCTCCTCAGATCTCGTTTGCTGATAACTGCAGGTACTTAAAGAACTATCAATACATCTCATGAAGACATTGAAGGTCAGACACACACTAGCCAGGAAAAGACCTCTTTGTCCTCTTTATTCTCCAGGAGCCATAGGCAGGGGGAAGGAGAATGGGACGTAAGAATGAAGGCAAGATGGACAACAAACATGGAATGTTATGGTGAGCACATGACTTCTTTATGTTATGTTGTCCTATCTCGCCTTCATTCTTACTGGCTGGGAGTGTCCCTAGCACCATATTTCTTGGGTGGTTCACAGGAGTATGTTCTTCAGGAGAGTGGACCCAAAGGAGGCCCTGTCCCTGGAGGCCAAATCTACTTTGTAATGAGTGATAAAAGTATGAGGCGTTGCCCAAGTTGCAGCAGCACAAATGCTGTCAAGTGACAATCTAGCTCGAAAGGCAGAAGAGTTGCCATGGCTCTTGTAGAATGACCTTTGACTTTAAAGGGGAGAACTTTGTTATTAGAATTATATATACAGGTAAGACAATCTGAGCGCCATCTTGAAAGTGTGACCTTAGATATAGAGGCACCTTTCTTTGCTTCTGAGAACGTCAAGAATAACTGATCAGATTTCCTGATGTAAGTAGTCTATGTACGTCCAGTTGATAACGCTTCTATTCTGCCTTGTTGCCATAGTTTGAGGGAAAATAAAAAACAGTAACTCTATGGACTGATTTAGGTTAAACTCTGAACATACTTTCAGCAGCAAGGATGGGTTTGTTCAAAGGGATACTCTATCTTTGTGAAAAAGCATATATGGTGGCTTGATTGATAATGCTTGCAGTTCTGACACTCTTCTAGCAGAAGTGACGGCAACCAACATATTTGTTTTCCATGTTAAAAGTTTTAGATCACATGATGACGCAGGTTCAAATGGGGGAAGGATCAAACAGGAAAGAACAAAGTTTATGTCCCATGGTGGTAGGGGTGTTTTTACAGGTGGTGTTAACAAAAAGGTACCCTTCAGAATGGCTTTTCATAGTTTGTGGGACATCAAGTTAGGGGCAAAATCGCTTTATATGAAAATTAGATATCGCTGCTAACTGTACACGAATGGTAGCAGCAGCTGTGCCTTCTTTAAATAGTTCTGCCAAAAATTCAAGAATAGAAGTTATAGGAGCAGAAAAGGAAGAAAACTTTCTCCATTTACTGATGTATAACTTTTTGGTTGAGGCCTTACGAGATCAAGATATGTTTGACAGAATGAGGGACGTTAGGAAGCCTGGCTCTAATTGAAATTGAAGCAGCCAAGCTGTCAATTTGAGGGTTTTAAGACAAGGGTGGAGCATTCCAGATGTACGAGTCAGAAGGTCTGGAACTGGGTCCAGAACCCACGGCTCCTCCTGAAGATGAGGCTAAAGGAAGGAAAACCAAATCTGACCAGTATGGGGCAAGGAGAATCAGCTTGCTTCCCAGCAAGCTGGCTTTCTGGAGAACCTTGGGTATTAGAGGAAAGGGAGGGAAGCCATAAAGAAGTCCCGAGAGCAATAGTGTACAAATGCATCCCTTGGCGACTCCCCTGGAGGGGGTGGGGGGGGTTAGGGCAAAATATCTGCTGCATTTGTCATTCATGGATGTGGCAAAAAGGCTACAGCAAGCCTGGCCCTATTTCTGGAAGATCCACACCGCTACTTCTTGTTTTAGGGACCACTCATGAGGTAAGAGAATTGCTCTGCTATCATGTTAGATTCCCCTGGGATGTGCATTGCTATCAGAAAGCAATGGGAAGAGATCACCCAATGCCATACTCTCAGCACCTCTTGACAAAGGGAGTAAGACCTGGTCTCTCCTTGTTTATGTACCAAACAACTGACAAGCTGTCTGTCTGTATTGCAATTGTACCCAGCAGGAGAGAGTTGTGGAGTGCCTGCAACATGAAAAGCACTGCTCTAATCTCTAGGATATTGATTTGCAAATGGGCCTCATGATTCTGCCAAGTGCCTTGGATTGCCCTTCCCAGATAATGCCCTCCCGCCCTATCTGGGAGGTGTCAGTGGTCACTGTGGCCACAGGCTGTATGGAAAGAAAGGGTTGACCTGATGATACATGACTGGAGTGGAGTGAATCCACCAGCGAAGATGCTTCTTGCAGGACTCTTAACAGAATGTGATGGGACATGGGTAGTTCCTGTAAAGACCACTGGGTGAATAGTAGACGCAAGATTCCCATGTGCACGCATGCTAGTGGAACCAAACTTATTGTTGCTGCCATGGTTCGCAAGACTCTCAGAACTCTCCTTGCCTGTACAATTGTTTTGGAGAGAAGGTGGAAAACTTGTCTCAGAACAAAGAGATTCCCAGGTGAGGAAGAGGGCGAGAGGTGAGAGAGGAGACACAGAGATCCTTCAGTAGTAGATGCTTGGTGGTGGCAATTAGGAGCCAGTCGTCTAGATACAGAAACACACGGAATCCTAGATGTCTCAGATGAGCTGTGACTACTGCCATGCACTTGGTGAAAACACTGGGGGCTATAGTGACACCAAAGGGCAGATCTCGAAACTGGTAATGACGGACTCCCAGATGGAAACGCAGATGACTCCTGGATGGCCTGTCCATCTTTATGTGGTAGTATGCATCGTGGAGGTCTATAGAGCACATAAAATTGTCTTTTCCCAAAAAGGGAAGAGTTGACTGCAGTGTTACCATCTGGAATTTGGTCTTTTTGACAGATTTGTAGAAAATACAAAGGAAGCACTCCACGGCTGGCACAGCACAGATAATTTATTAGTTTAACAAATAAACTGGTTAGCACTTTCAAGTTCCAACCAGGTCTGAAGAAACTTGGAACGTGAAAGTGCTAACCAGTTTATTTGTTAAACTAATAAATTATCTGTGCTGTGCCAGCCGTGGAGTGCTTCCTTTGTATTTTCTACAATTATCTGCACATTTTCTTGGGGAGCACTTTGCCTGAAACCACTTTTTGACAGATTTGTTTAATCTGCTATGATCCAATATTGGTCTCCAGTCCCCTATTCGTTTTCGCGCTAAAAAGAATCTAGAGCAAGTTCCAGATCCTATTTGGTCTGCAAGGACTCTTTGGAGGACCCTTTTGTCTAGCAACTTTTGAATTTCTAAAGTTGCTTGATCCCTTTGACTGTTTGGAATGTTTGGGGTTTTCTTTCTGATTGGGACAGGAAGAAAACAAGGTATGGAATATCCTCTGGATATGATACTTTGTATCTAAAATCCTGGCTGGAAATCACGAAAGATGTGTGTACAAAGATAAATTGACCCCCGACTGCCTCCAGGGATGGACAGACTGGCCTCCCTTCAGGAGTGCTGAAAGGGCCTACCACAGAAAGAATCCCCGTCACCCTGGTTTTGCAGACCCTCACTGCCGTGTGGATGGCGTCTTCCATTTTTACCCCCCCCCCCTGCCCTAGGGGAAGAGTCACCACATGTGTCCTGAAAGGCTCTCTGGGATTTATGGAACCACATCTCCCACCCCCCACCCCCTTCTCGGCTTTTGGGTAAGGGCTAGAAAGTATGAAAAAGCAGACTCCTACAAAAGAGAGAGTCTTTCCTTCATGCTCACACCTTGTTAGTGTCTCCTTGACTTTTGGCAGGAACAAGGACAAGCCATCGAATGGGGCATTAATAAAGGAAGATTTGAAAGGTTCCACAAAGTCGCATAAGCGCGTCCAGGAATGTCTCCTTTGGGAAATTCCTGAACCTGCTGCTCTACTTGCTCCATCTGCTGCATAAGAAATGAGCCTCGTGGAAGAGACTACCACAGAATTTAAGGTGGAGAAATGAGAGGAAACCTTGTCCGATACCCCTCCAGCTGCTGTACCTTGGAGAGCATCTCATAGCTCCTCCAGCTGCTGTACCTTGGAGAGCATCTCATAGCTCCTTTAGGACATCTCTTTGTAGCCTTGTAAAATGCATCAGATAGTTCAGCGATCCGAGTGCAAAAGTCACTGATGCAAACATGCACTTCCTGTATCTGTCTATCGTACAAGACTCCTTGTTCGGTGGATGGACAGACTAGGACATTTCAGAAAGTTCCTTTTTAATGGCTGCTGCCACCACTATAGCCTCTACAGGGGCACCTTTGGTCAGGAAGTCTCTATCTGAAGGGACTGTAATGAACATATTTGGCCTCCTAACGACAGGCTCCACTGCATCTGGAGACTTTCATGCCTTTTGACTAACTAGCTCCATAAATTTCGTCGAAAGGCAGAATCACCCAAGTGGCTGAAGGATGAGACCCAAAGGCCTTCAGATAAACAGACTCATCAGAAGGTTTGATGGTCTTCCAGATGCCTCTCTGCTTAAGGATCTCTGTGAAGGAGACATCCTCAAGAGGGCAACCATGGGGACCCTTCTGACTCATTGAGGTCTATGTCCGAGGTGACAAACTCTTCTGGGGAGTCCAAGTGGTTCCTCTTGCAGAGTCTCTTTCTAGGGACCTCTTCAAACGCGTATTCTGGAGAGGTTTCAGAAGAGAGGGGTTCACCTGATGGAATACCCTGAGGCCTAGGGTCTTTGCTGGTGTGTGGATGGTGTGGTGCAGAGACGGACACCGTGCCTCAGGGGGAGGAATGTCGGAACCCCTGAGTGGAGCTGTCTGAGGAGACAGCACTCTCCTCATCAGCTCAAAAGCCCCCCTTCCCCTGGTCCAAAGACACCTCCTGCTTCGAAGAGCCAAAAGAAGCCCCCGGAATCAAGGATGTTGGCTCCGAAGCTGATGTAGGACCAGAGCTAATTCACGCCAAAGCCCCGACAGGCAAGTTTGGATCCGACAAATGTCGGATACTACTCCCCTCAATGGAACCAACCGGGGAGCATCGGCTCCTAGACTCCATGAACGAACAGAGGATGTTGGAGCAGACATCAGTTCCAAAGATACCAGGATGATTCTCGGCACCGATGGTTCCACAACAGTCAGTTCCAGCTCCGAGGTCCTGGATCAGCTCTGAGCAGGAATCAATGTCAGTGGGATACTCTTGGCTGGCTTCAATTCCTTTGGGTTGGAGCTGAAAGAAGTTTGGCCAGCGCCGGTGTATTTAGAAACCTACGCACCATCCTAGCCACATAATCATCCAAAAGGCTCCTGGAGGACTTTGAGGAGAGAGTAGAGGATCTAACCAACTGTAAAATAGGACACCTCAGAACAGGACTAACCAGCTACAATTCTGGGGACTGGCTCCTGAGTTCAAATTCCAAAGGCACTGAAATAAGTTGGTACCGATGGAGTAGATTTCATCGGTTTTCAAAATAGTCGGAGCCAGAGAAACAATTTTGCTAAATTTTTTTGGCAGGTTCCACTTCCCCGAAGAGGGAGAAGACCTTTTTGTAGTTTTGTCCGATTTGGCTGATGGTGACTTTATTGAAGGTCCGGGCATTTCAGGATCAAATAAGCCTCTAAGCAATTAACTTATTTTTCCACTCTAGCAGTACTCTACAGCTGAATGAGTGACATATCGAGCATGATTCCTGCAGATGTACTGCACACAAGCAATAAACACAAATAGCATGAGAATCTGTTATTGACATTTTCTGACTGCACTTTCTACACTTTTTCAAGTCCAAAGGTTTAGTTTCTTTATGTTCTTTGGACATGTTCAAATCACAGTCCTCACATACACACCAGAGGGGAAAAAAAAAAAAAAAAACCTACCACGATAATTTCCTATAAAAATCAAACAACTTTTTTTTTTTAAATTCACACAAGATAAAATGAGAGGAATATAGGTTGCCCTACAACTAAAAACGGGCAGCGGCAGCCCTCTAACAAATAGGCCGACACCTTTTTTTTCGCTTAAACAGTAAAAAGATGAAAAATTAGCTGGGATAGGGAGAACAAGAACTAATGGAAATTCGACTGCCAGAAATAATACAGCAACGAATATCCTAACTACAGTACTTAATGCTAACTAGCTGAAATACAACAATAATTTCTTGAAAAATTAGTAGAAAAAAATGATAATAAAGTAGTAAAGTTTGGCTCATTTAGCCAGAGCCAAGATGGAAGCTTCCAATCTGTTTAGCGGCAAATGAGATATGGGGAGCTTCAATAGAGGATGATGGGATAGGAATACAGCCACGAGCCAGTGGAAGACCTTTAGCTTTAGTTTATGGCTGAGTCGGAAAGTACAGTTGGGTACACTTACCATAAATGTAGATGTTAGAGTGTATTCACTGTTGCAGTAATCACATTTGGGTTATCTGCTTGGGTTATCTGCTTGCAGTAGTCCTCAGTCAGCCCGATTATAAAAGTATCAGATGCGGTCATCTTCCATGACGTCAGGCAGTCAGGGGTATAAAGCATGCATCTGATGCAATTACATCAGTTTTTCTTGCCCCAGATGTCAGGTGCCCCCATAATGGGAAGCAATTATATACAAGGTTACACCTCCAACAAAAAAGCAAATACACCAAAAAGTTTTAAGCATAGCAAACAAGAATAGAGGTATAGTCAATAGAGGTCAGGGGGCTGGAGGGAGGGAAACCAGGACTGTAACAGTGAATACACTCAAACATCTACATTTATGGCAAGTGTACAAAACTGTACTATGTTCTTCATGTTTCACTGTTACAGTCATCACATTTGGGTAGATTCCCAAAGCTAAGGATGGGAGAAGGTAATTAGATAGCATTAGGACCAGCTATAAGGCACTGCAAGACTGCAGTGGCAAAGCCAGCTCTGGATTTAGAAAAAATTGGCAAGTGGTAATGCTTGGTGAAAGGTATGTACAGAACTCCAGGTAGAAGCTTCTAAGATGTCCCTAGTAGGGACACCTCTGAGAAAGACTGTAGAGGTAGATGCAGCCCCGGTTGAATGTGGTCTTATCCCCTGTGGGGCAGGTTTTCCATGGTGCTTATAGCAGAAATGAATGCAGTGGCCTATCCACTTAGAAAGAGTTTGCTTTAAAATGGCATTTCCCTCTGCCCCTGCAGCAAATGCAACCAGCAGCTGTTCAGATTTCCCAAGAAGTTTAGTCCTGTCCAAGTAAAATCTAAGTTGTCTGTGCACGTCCAAGGAGTGCAGTATCCGTTCCCCTTTGTTCTATGGATTAGAAAAGAAGGTAGGCAAATGCCTTAAGGGCCACACTGGATACCACCTTGGGCATGAAGGAGGGATTGGTCCTGAGGGACACCCTGTCCATGTGAAAGATGATGAAAGGCTTCACTGCCATGAGAGCCTGTAATTCAGACACCCTTCTTGCTGAAGTGATGGCTAGAAAGAAGGCTGTTTTCCAAGAAAGGAATTTCAACTCTGCATTTGCAGCTGGCTCAAAGGGAGGTAAAGTGAGCTTTTCCAGTACAAAGTTAAGGTCCCAGGCTGGAGTAGGGGCTCTCCTGGGTGGCCTCACGATTTTGGACCCTCTGAGGAACTGCTTCAGCAGTGGATGAGAGAAGAGGGGTGAATCTGTATTGTAATGAGCTGAAATGCAAGCATGAATTTTGATGGAGGAAAAGGAAATGCCCTTGTGAAGCATCTCAGTTAAGTATTGAAGAATCTGAGGTAAATTGGACACTGCTGTGCCCATCCCTTGAGTTTGGCTACAGGAACAGAATCTTTTCCATTTTTCAGCATAATATTTTCTAGTACTAGGCCTCCTTGCCTCCAAAATGACATCCATCACTTGCTTACTGAGGGATGGTAACAGAGAGATCAGGTAATTAGCCAGGTTGCCAAATTCAAGGTTTGAAGCTGTGGGTGCAGAATCTGGCCCTCCTGCTGGGACAGCAGGGTAGGAGTCTGAGGCAGGTGCCATGGTGCCAGCAGTGACACACAGCGCAGCAGGGGGTACCAATGTTGGCATGGCCAGTCTGGTGCAATCAGTATTGTCCTTGGTTTGATTTGTTTGATCTTTAGTAGTACCTTGGAGAGGAGAGGCAGAGGGGGAAAGGCATAAACTGATAGGTTTTCCAGGTGAAGGACAAGGCATCCACTTTCCAAGCTTATTTGTGTTTTTTCCAGGTGAAGGACAGGGCATCCACTTTCCAAGCTTATTTGTGGGGAGCCCTTGTGCAGAATTTGTCCAACTGGTAGTTCTGGGGGGAGGCAAGCAGGTTTATCTCTGGGCTCCCCCATTTGTTTCTCAACATGTTGAATATCTTTGGTTCCTGTTTCCACTCGTGTGGGTCCATGAGATTTCTGCATAGGTCGCCTGCCAGTGTATTTAGCTTTCCTGGCAGGAAGTGAGCTTGTAGGTGCACTTGGTAGCTCAAAGCTGTGTTCCACAGAGGCATGGCTAGTCTGCAGAGAGGATATGAGTGGGTTCCTCCCTGCTTGTTTATGTACCACGTAACAGTGGTGTTGTCCGTCTTTACCAATAATTGTCCTGGAAGAATGTGGTCCTTGAAAGCTGTCAGAGCATTCTGTACAGCTAACATTTCTTTTTGATTGATATGCAGGTGCATTTGACTTTGGTTCCATTTGCCCTGAATGCACTTCCCTGCCAAGTGAGTGGGCCCCTCATGCATAGTCTGATGCATCTGTTGTTAGGGTTTGGGCGGCAGGGGGTAGAGTGAATGGCAGTCCCTTGTTTTGGTGGCAGGCCTCTGCCCACCAAAGGAACTCCCATCTGTAAACAAGGTATGATAGGAATCGTTGATTCTAGATCCTGAGAATGTCAACACCATAGGCATTTTAGATGCTATTGTAGTTTCCTCATATGCAGTCTTGCATATGGAATTAGTAAAATGCAGGAGGCCATGAACCCCAGGGCTTGCAGTATTTCCCTTGCAGATAGCTGGGTCTTTGTGGCCAGCAGTTTGAAGTAGGCTATCAAATGAACTTGTTTCTCTGGTGTAAGGTAGGCCATTTGGGAAGTTGTATTCAAGCTTGCTCCCAGGAATACAATTTGTTGGCAGTGTACAAGATGTGATTTATTTTCGTTTATGGTGTACCCCACATAAGTTAACAATTTCCTTACAAATGCCAGATGATTTAATAGTATGTCCTGGTTTTCTGCCTGAATTAGACAATCGTCCAGGTATGGGTATATTTGAATAGTTCTTTGCCTGCAAATTGCAATGACTGGAGCTAGGCACTTTGTGAATACCCTGGGCGCAGTAGACAAGCCAAAGGGAAGTGCAGAGAACTGGTAGTGAATGTAGCCTGCTTTGAAGCGTAGGTATCTTCTGCAAGATTCCCTTATTGGGATATGCAGGTAGGCTTCCTTTAAATCTACTGTTGCCAACCAGGCATCTTTGCCTAGCATAGGAACCAGCTGATGGAGAGTTAGCATCTTGAATTCTGGGATTACCAAAAATGTGTTTAGTATAGAGAGGTCCAGGATAGGACGCCAGGAATCGTCTTTTCTGGTTACCAGAAAGTCTGGAGTAGAAACCTTGTCCCCATTCTTCTTTTGAGACAGGCTGAATAGCCCTGATGCTTAAGAGACAGAACTTGCTTTTGAGCCTCTGCCACCTGATTTGGGGGTAGATCTGGCCAACCGTTTGGAATTGGTAAGGAGTGGAAGTGGAATCTGTATCATTGGAAAACTATATTTAAAACCCATTTGTCCCGGGTAATGAATTCCCAACTTTTTGCCTGCAGGACAATCTTTCCTCCTAAAGGAGCAGTCAGTTGTGCAGGGGTTGGAAGGTTTAAAGTTAAGTCATTGAGACAGTTTACCATACAGGGGAATCTTACTACTTCCTGTTTTGGAAGTGGGAGCCCCTCACTGCTTAGTCCTGTGAATACCTTGGAACTGAAGCCTGGGTGTTCTGCTGGTTCTGGGTTTGGACTGAAGACCTGGAAGAGGCAGGAAAGGACCAATTCTTACAGGGCCAATGCCTACTGAATCTGGGAGGCTGTACTTGCAGGAAATCTTTAACAGTTTGCATAGATTTAGCTTTTTCCTCCATCTTTTTAAGTACTTATTCTGCTTTGTTGCCAAACAGGCGGTGTTGGTTTAAGGGAGCATCCAGCAATTTAGCTTTAACATGATCTAGCAAAGATTGCTCCTTAAGCCAAGCATGCCTTCTAAGTACAGACCCAGTGACAGCAGCCCTGCAACATGCCTCTAAAGAATCAAAACCACATTGCAAAGTATGTTTTCCAACTTGTTCAGCAGAATGCATTAAATCCTGCAAATCTTTATTTTCAGCACAGTCAGAAATTAACATAATTTTCTGTTTTAAGCAATCCAATGATATGCTGCTGATACTTTAACATATGAAACTGGCAGTTTAAGGCCCTAATGGCCAAGGTTGCAGAAGTGTATACCCTTCTTAGCCCATCTATCCAGCACCCTGAAATCTCTATCAGACGGGGTAGGATTTTTGGCAGAAGTATCCTTAATGCCCTTGGGTCCCTGTGAAATAGTCTCAGGATCCGCAGTAGAATTTTTAGAGGAACTTGTGAGAGTCAGGAACCCTGTAATATCTATCAGGTTTTCTGGGAGCGGGAGGTAAAGAGTCAGAGGCCAAGCTAGATTCCGAGAAGGCATCATCAACAATGTCCAGTACAAGAGGGATGGCCGGATAGGAGTAAGAAATCCCCAAGCCTCTTTTTGGAGTCAGAGTAATCCTGGCTCTCCCAGCGAAAATGCTCCTTAAGAGTATGCAAGGTTTCACCAAAAGAGAAATCCTCTGGAGGGGAAGCGAAGGGAATGGAGTCCTCTGCATCAGAATCCTCATGGGTAGAGAATGGTAAATCCTATTCATCAGAGGAAAATAGAAGTTATGTTCTTACCATAACGTTCCATGTTAGTTGTCTTCTTCTCGCCTTCTTCTTGCTGGATGGGTTCGGAGCCGACCTCGGCTCCGACTCGGCCACTCTAAAAGCTCGAGAGTTGGTTCCACCGGCTCGAGGCTCCCCTTATATCCCACAATGCTAGGCGAGAGTTACCTCAGATCTCGTTTGTAAGCTAACCCCAGCTTATAATAGTAACAGAATAACTCTAAACAGAGTCCACCTCTAACAACAGGAAGAAAGAAGGGTGACCTACATCCTGATCCAGGAAATATGCACAACAGCATATGCCTAAGAAAGAGGTGGTAGAAAGAGGTCACAATCACAACTCCTCTAGGTCTGTCCAGGCCAGGGGAAGGAGGGTGGTCGCAAGAAGAAGGCGAGAAGACAACTAACATGGAGCGTTATGGTAAGAACATAACTTCTATATGTTAAGTTGTCTATCTTGCCTTCATTCTTGCTGGATGGGACGCGTCCCTAGCACCTTGTCCCGGGTGGCCTAACGGAACAGACTCCTGAGAACAGTGGAACCAAAGTTAGCTCTATGCCTAGAAGCTAAGTCCAACTTATAATGAGAAATGAAAGTGTGAGGAGTAGCCCAAGTAGCCGCTGCACAAATGGTGTCAATAGGCAGTCTGTCTTGGAAGGCTAAAGAAGTAGCCAAAGCTCTGGTGGAATGGGCCTTAGGTTTATTAGGCAGTTTTGGTGTCTAATTTCATATACAAGGGAAATCAAAGATGTTAGCCATCTGGATAATGATACCTTTGAAACTGAAAGTCCCTTTCTGCTTTCCATAGGAGACAAACAGCTGATCAGATTTTCTGAATTGTTTTGTTCTATCCAAGTAGTACCTCAATTGACGATGAACATCCAGGCAGTGCAATTTTGTTCAGACCTATTGGAATATTCTGGAAAAAAGACAGGGAGGTCAATGCTTTGATTTAGATTTGACGTCCGAGACCACCTTAGGCAAAAGGACGGGTTAGTTCGTAAGGATACTCTGTCCTTATGAAACAATAGATAAGGAGGTCGACAGCTGAGTGCTTGAAGCTCTGAAACTCTTCTAGCTGAAGTAATAGCTACCAGAAAAGAGTCTTCCATGATAGCAATTTTAAAGAACAGGAGACTGCAGGTTCGAAGGGGAAGAATCAAAGCAAGAACTAAATTTAGGTCCCAAGGAGAAGGAGGATTTCTTATAGGAGGTCTGAGAAGAAAAACTCCTTTCAAAAACTTTGCAAAGCTTGTGGGACATTAAGGCAGATTCAGAAATACCCACATGAAAGTTAGAAATAGCTGCCAATTGAACTTTAAGAGTAGAGGAGATGAACCTGCATGGAAGAGTTCAGCTAGAAATTCAAGGACTAATTGGATGGAAGCAGTGAAAGGATCTATGTCCTTTCCTTGAGCCCAATATGTGAAGCGTTTCCACTTACTCAAATAAATCTTCAGTGGAAGATTTATGGGAAGCTATCAAAATATCTCGAGCGGAGTGAGATAATTGAGAAGCCTGGCTAAGGTTGGAACTGGAGGAACCAAGCAGTGAGGTTCAGAGAGGGAGGGAGCGATGAAACTGACCCGACTGATGGATCAAAAGATCTGGAACTAGGTCCAGATTCCACGGTCGCTCAATAGAAATCGATGTAGAAGGGGAACCACACCTGTCGATGCCAGTAAGGAGCAATGAGGATCAATGAGGCCTTCTGAGCGATAGCTTTCTGTATCACTTGAGAGATTAGTGGGAAGGGAGGAAATGCATACAGAAGTCCCGGGGCCAAACTTGGACTAGAGCGTCTCTGCTGGGTTGGCCTGGTAAAGGGAATAGAGTGAAATATTCTCTGCACTTGCTGTTTTGGGGAATAGCAAAAAGATCACAGCAAGGCTGACCCCACTTGAGGAAAATTTCTCTCACAACAGAGTCTTTCAGAGACCACTCGTGAGGCATGAGGATAGCTCTGCTCAACTTGTCCGCAATTTGATTGGACTTCCCGGGGATGTGCGTTGCTATCAGAAACCGCTGAGAAGAAATCGCCCATTGCCACAATCTGAGTGCTTTTCGACACAGGGGGTATGACCTGGTTCCGCCTTGTTTGTTGATGTACCACACTACAGACATATTGTCTGTCTGGATTGCAATCGTTCCCAAGGGAAGAGAGTCTTGAAGGGCTTGCAACGCTAAAAGCACTGCTCTCATCTCCAGAACATTTATGTGCAAGTGGCATTCGTTTGGTTGCCATGTGCCCTGGACCGTCCTGCCCTGATAATGCCCCCCACCCGATCAGGAGGCATCCGTTGTCAGAGTAGCAACCGGAGGGTGGAACAAAGGTCTTCCCAACAAGAGCTGAGGGAAGACATCCACCACATGAGATGATTTTGCGCCTGCGTGATCATAATGGTGTGAGACATTGGAAGTTGCTGGTATGACCATTGAGTAAAGAGCATCCATTGAAGGATCCGCATGTGGAATCTGGCTAATGGAAGCAGAGGTATGGCCGCCGCCATAATTCCCAACACTTTCAGAACTAACCTGGCTTTGATTCTGTTGTTGTTGAAAAGGAGTGAGACCAGTTTGTGAATGTCTGTTATTCTCTGATGTGTTAGTCTCGCAGACATGTCTACTGTGTCTAGATTTGCGCCTATGAAAGTAATAGCACGACAAGGCGACAAAACAGACTTTTCGCAATTTATTGAAATGCCTAACTTTTGACAAATGCGAAAAGTGTAATCCCTGGCCATCAGAAGGAGATGCTTGGTGGGAGCTGTGAGGAGCCAGTCGTCCAAATATGGAAACACCTGGAATCCTTGTCGTCTCAGGTGAGAAGCTACCACTGCCATGCATTTGGTAAACACCCGGGGGGCAGTGGTGAGACCAAAGGGCAGGGCCCTGAACTGAAAATGACTGGTTCCCAGCCTGAAGCGGAGGAATCTTCTGGAGTGTCTGTTCATTTATTTTTATGTGATAGTACGCATCCTGAAGGTCTATAGAGCACATCCAGTTTCCTTTGCCCAAAAGGGGAAGGATGGATTGCAGCGTGACCATCCGAAATCTTGTTTTCTTGACTGATCTGTTCAAGATACTGAGATCCAAAATTGGTCTCCAGTCCCCTGTTTTCTTTGGAACTAAAAAGAACCTCGAGTAGATTCCGGATCCTTGCTGGTCTGCTGGAACTGGCTGAATTGCTCTTTTTGCAAGCAGTTTTGAAATCTCCAAAACCGCTAGATCCCTTTGAGTGGGTGGAACATCTGGAAGGGATTTTTTTGATTGGTTTGGAATGCGAAGAAAGGGGATAGAATAGCCTTCGGAAATGGACTGTACCCATTTGTCTTGAGTCAGGGATAGCCAGGCTTCTGGGTAGAGTGACAATCTTCCCCCGACCGCCTCCGAAGGTGGGCAGTCGGGCAACACCTCAGGGATGCTGAAAGGGCTTGTCAGAGAAGGCTTCCCGATTGCCCTGGTTCTGCGGACCCCCTGCCCCTAGGCGGCGTCTACCATTGTTATTCCGCCTCTGCCTCTGGCAGGAAGCGACTCTGTGCATCAGGCGAAGTCCCTTGAGATGGTTTACGGAACCACATCTTTCCACCTTTCTGGCCTTTGGGGTAAGGCCTAGAAGGAGTAGAAAAACGGACTCCGACGGCAGAAAGGGTCTTGCCATCAGTTTCGCACCTAGTCAAGGTTTCTTTCACTTGAGGACCAAAGAGATGATCCATCAAGCGGGGAGTTAGTGAAAGGCGTCTTGAAAGGGTCCATAAAATTGCATAGCCGCATCCAGGCATGCCTACGTAAGGCCACACCTGTCCCTCTTGGCTCTACTCGCTCCATCAGCCGCGTAAGAAAGAAGGCATGGAGGAGTTGGTTATGGAGTTAAGGGTAGCCAGCTGCGTGTTCATCTTATCTTGAAAACCCGCAGCTGTAGGGTCCTTTAACATTTCACTCGCTTCCTTGATGAAGTCCCTTTGAAGATGAGTAAAATGGCATAGGTAGTTCAGCGAACGCATGGTAAATGTCGCTGACGAGAACATCCGCTTCCCGTACCTGTCCATGGACCTAGATTCCTTGTTAGGTGGATGGACAGGTACTGAAGGATCAGCTAGCTCCTTCTTAGTGGCAGCAGCTACCACCATAGCATCCACAGAGACTCCTTTTGTTAAGAACTGTTTGTCTGCTGGTGCCGTTATGAACTTGGAGGGTCTCCTGGGAGTGGGGTCCACTGAATCAGGAGCCGTCCATGCCTTCTTAGCAACCACCTGCATGAGGGGTCAAGGGGGCACCCAGGAGGTGGAAGGGCGAGAGCCAAACGCCACAAGATACACAGATTCATCCTCCGAAGGGTTGAGGGCTGGCCAATTTCCCCTCTGCTTCAGGATCTCTAGAATGTCTGCAAATGAGACATCTTCAGAAGGGGCAGGGGAACCCTCAGAATCATCTAAATCTGTGTCAGACGTGATGGACTCGGGTGAGTCAATGTGTTTCCTCTTACACTTTCTCTTCCGAGGGGGCTCTTCTGCCAAATCAGGAGAGGCCTCGGAAGAGGATGAAATCCCCACAGGGGGTTCCTGAGGAGCTGGCTCTCTGCGGTCCGGGATGAGGGAGTGAGTCGACTTGACCTGAGGCACCGTGGGAGGGGCGGACGAGCCGACTGTGGAGTAGAGCCAGGCTCTAACACACTCCGCATGACCTCGAATGCACCCTGTCAGGCAAAGCCAGAGGTCCCGCTCCGAGAAGCTAAGAACCCCCCTCGGCACCGACAGTGATGGCTCCGAGGCCGATGTCGGAGCCGAACTCACCAGCGCCGAAGCACCGAGAGGGAGGGGGTCGGACAAGGGTCGATGCCACTCACCCCTCGAGCCGGCGAGGAAGTCGGCACCGAGATTCTTCCAACGAAGTAAACGGAGCCGCCGACGCGGCCGAAGACAATTGTATCAGCACCGCCGCTATCACACTCTCGGTTCCGGCGACCGGCTCCGAGCTCAAGAGAGTCGAAGGAGGAATATATTGATGGACGGGGCAGGCATCGACTGATGAGTCGGGCTCTGAAGCATCTGGGCCAGTGCCTCGGACTTAAGTCGACTCACTACCCTCTGAAGGTCATGATCCGACAGCCTCGATGACCTAGAGGAGTGAGATCTTTGGCTCCGTTCAGACAGCAGGGAGATCCTGGAGCGAATGAACGGAGCCAAGGGATGGTGACCTGGACCTCTTCCTGGTTGTCGGCTCCGAAGGTCTGGTGAGCCGACACGGGAATTTCTAATACCTCGGCTCCAGCGGAGCGAGGAACCACAGAAACTGTGGACTGAAACTCATCGGCTCCAGCCGGAGCCGATGTAGACAGAGGTTTAGAAACCTTAGGTCTCGGCTCAGTTGTCGGAGCGAAGACCTAGATGCCTTAGAGGGCTTCCCTGTAGATACAGAAAGGGAATCCTCTGGCTTGAGTAAGCCCCTTAAAATTAACTTATTTTTTTCTTTCCTGCAGGACCCTGGGGCTGAAGCCATGGCACACAGCACAGGAGTCCTGCAGGTGCAAAGGTCCCAGACAGTAGACACAAGAAGTGTGAGCGTCTGTCAGAGACATTTTCTGACAGCACGCATCACACTTCTTGAATCCGGAGACCTTTGCTTCTTTAGACATCTCAAAAGGTGTAATCACACACACAGTCACAAACACACTAATTACACCCTGTCTAGTTTAAATTATAATAAACCACTAACTAGGTATTTTAAATAACACACACACTCCACTAGGGAAAGAAAAAAGGCCTGTAGGCCCAAGGGAAGAACTTAAAGTTCTTGAGGGAAAAAAACAGGAATTTTTAAGAAAGGGGATAAGAATTCCTCTAAACTAAGGGAAATAAGTAAAAATATTAAAATTAAAGGGGTTTTAATAGACTAACTTCACAAGAAAAGTCACTTACCAAGAACCGGTAGAAAACCAACACCTCGATAGCTGTAGCGGCAAACGAGATCTGAGGTAACTCTCGCCTAGCATTGTGGGATATAAGGGGAGCCTCGAGCCGGTGGAACCAACTCTCGAGCTTTTAGAGTGGCCGAGTCGGAGCCGAGGTCGGCTCCGAACCCATCCAGCAAGAATGAAGGCGAGATAGACAACTTAACATCAGAAATTTCAGAGTCCTGATCAGAAGAATCAGAAGGAAAATCAGTCCTAGGTCTCAGAGGGAGAAGGGTGGCTTCCCCTGATTAGAGTAATAAGGTCTTCGGCCATTCTTATCATTTGTTTTTTAGGCATAGGGGCCTGATCATGCGCTCTGGGCATCGGTTTTCTAGGCATGGATCGAGTTTTAGGCCTTGAGGAGGAAGATGGCATCGGTTTAATATGCAAGTCAGTATGCCTGAATACACCATCAGAAGCCGGTGCCTGCACAGTGGCTCCGGACCAATCCAAGGTAGAGACATCCGCAGGTTCCACAGTCGCAGCTTCTTGCTGCATACCGGACTCCGAATGGGTCTCAGTAAAGGTATGCGAATCTGAAGTAGCGGTTATCAGGGGCTGCAAAAGTGCCTCACCGAGTACCGGTGAACTGGTGACTAGGTTAGGAGAAGCGTCGTCAGCAGCTTTGGACCTATGCAGTCTGTCTCTGTCTTTATCTTTGCGTTTTTTTTCTGAATGGTCGGTAGTCGGGTGGCTTACCGAAGCCATTTCTGGATAATTGAACAGAGTACCAAAATATTTAGAAGCATAAATAAACTGATGGCGAATAGTTCGAGGTTTGAATAAGGCACAAAACCGATAGTGAGGTACGTCGTGGTCTGGGCCTAGGCAAGGAATGCAGTGCGAATAAAAATCTTTGAGATATTTGCTTTCCACAAGAAATACAATTGTTAACTTTTACTGACATCGGTTTAGAGCAAGAAAAATATTCCCCAACGGGGTACTTAGCTTAGATGAAGACTTTGGTTCTGAAACTCGAAAACAAAAATCAGGAGTCGGCCGACAGGCACTTGCGAACTGCTTCTGCTTCAGGCACTGCACAGCAAGAAATACTGATGTAATAGCGTTGGTTGCATGCTTTATACCCTTGACTACCTGACGTCATGGAAGATGAGACAGCATCCGACGCAGGACCCAAGACTTTGATAATCAGGCCATCTGAGGGCTACTGCAAGCAGATAACCCAAATGTGATGACTGCAACAGTGAAACACGAAGAACATCCAAAGCTCGGTTCCGAACCCAACCAATAAGAAAGCAGGCGAGATAGGACAACACATCATCAAATAATTATACAAAAACTGAGAAACTGGAACCTCTGGATTATGGATTTGCAAGTAGTGAAACGATTTAGTCTCCTTTGTCTTCTAAACAGCTTGTGTATACTTTTATAAACCAGGGGAGAAGCTGTGGATAATTATTAAGAGTTTAAAGAAATTGCAGAGGAACAGAGCAAGAGTAAAGGGGGCACACTGATTCTCCCCCTTAAAACACAGTGATTTACAGTTACCTAACTTCAAAGGGGACTTTACAGCAGCACAGTTAAGGCTCATATTTATAACTTGGTCCAGAATCAACAAAATGACAGCCATACCAGATAATTTCCCTGGCCTTCCTTCATTATCAACATTGCCTGAAGAACAATTGCATGCTCTACCTGTAACCCAGCCAACACACACCAACAAAAAGGATACTACTTAGTGGTTCTAGTCTACTCTAACCACGCCTTGGTTGACTGTAGCAAATGGTATTTTGAATATTTAGGCCATCTCTGAAAAAGTCATTCCATGATTTGTGTTCTAGTCAGGTGATCAAAGTAATCTTGGACAATGGTACTCTGTATACCAGCTACTGCTTCAAGGACTTCCTCTTACTGTTAGATTTCATCTATTTGACCAACAGCTCAAAATAAAATAAAATAAAAAATACAAGCGGAACAGCTGTAGGAGTAGTCCACAGTGCAAAGAACCACAGAAGGTACAGATTTGTTCCTCCACCTACTTCAGCTACAAAGCATTCCACAAGTTGGTTTATGTTCCACCCTCCCTATTAGCAAGAAGTTACACAGCAACTTCCAAATGGAACAAACTCATTATGGTAGAGATGACAAAAGATGAAATATTCAGAAGCCATATTGCATACTGCAAAGTCAGCAAACAACAGTGTATCTTAAGTAGGTAGTAAGGACACAGCCCAATTAGGGTCACAACTTCATGGGAATTACAAAGCCTCCCTGCACACTGTCAATGACATATTACATCCGGTTAGTCTAAACAAGAACAGGTGAATGAGCAGGAGTGCCTTACCCATCACAGAGCAACCACAACAGAACAAAGAGCAAAAAGTAAGCAGCAGTGTTTCCATCATTTTAATATCAGAAGCAGTATATCAAAGCAGTCAAAATGGATAGCCCACTTCACCCAAGAATAAAAGCTGAGGTACCTCTGGTGGGGGCAACTATTGCTCTGAAAATTATCTATTCCATACATGGGTCAACTGAAAATCTGAATCTGGCATGGACACGAGGAAACTAAGCCACCTGTGAATTGTTGTTATAATGAGAAATTGTTATTTTGTGTCAGTGTATATACGATCACCTCTTGTTGAGAAGAAAGAATTACAATTAATAGAGCAATACAACAACATTATACAATACAGTTCTGAACAAAATTAAGCTGGGGGAGGGGGAAGAGTCTACAGCACTTTATTATGCTCTTGGTGCTAGAGTGAACTCTGCCTACTTTGATAGGTTGGTTCTAGAAGCTGTGTAAATGTTTTAGGCTAGAGCAATAACAGGTCAGGCTCTTTTCCAGTCAGCAAAGTGGGGAAGCTGAAAAAGCACATTATAAAAAAAGAAGTTTTCTTTGTGTTGGCAGCATTTTTAGCTACTATTTGCCTGCAGTTAATTTTGAAATGCCTCACATTTTAGCCTATAACTGATCCATTAAGGATATAGAAAGACTATTTCCTGTAATGACTCTTGTCGTTGTTTGTATTTCGGCTTTTCCTGGTTAGGGGTCGCCACAGCGTAAGTTCAGTCTGCTAATGATTGGCAGTGGATTTTTACAGTGCCGAGTTGCCAGCCTGATGCCCAACCTTCAAAGAAGGCACACCCATTCACGCATGCACCTACCTGCATGTCTTTAGAAGTCTCTCGACCGCGAGGAGGACATGCAGACTCCACACAGAGGGCGCTCCAGCTGAGAATCGAACGAGAGAACCTCTTGCTGTGAGGCGACAACGCTAACTGCTGCACCACCATTATCTTGTAATGACTCTACAAATATTTTCTTCCTCATCTTAGCATATTAACTTAGTTCAACATAGCACTGTAGATATTTTAGTTATGGCTAAAACATTAGCTATTTATCCCTGCACATAATTTACAGTATACTCAAGACAACAATACAACAGATTTTCCCTAAAGAGAGTCTAACAGTTCCTCTGTATCTACTTTAGAAATGTTTGGTTAGATTTCATTGCAACCAAACTAATGCAAATACAGGTTTCTCTAGGAGTTGCAGGCTTGAATGTTTGAGAACTATGCAAGGTGTTAAATAGGTGTTAAATGTAAAGGGTGTGACTGACTCCTCATCTATATGCCTCAAAGTGAATTTGATTTAAATGTTGGATATTTTGCCCATCTTCTATATTATTCCAGAGGCCTACTATGTGCATAAAGATTGTCTTCTGAAAACTAGATCTCCTCAATAAAAAAAAATAAAAATAAATTGCCTATAACCAAAGAAGGTAACAAAGTTAAAGGATGAGAAAAAGAGGCCTAGTGGTTCTAACTTGGTCAACAAAAGGTAGGTAGAAGGACAGACAGATAAAGATATTTAAATACAAAGGCAAACGTGATATCTGTAATGCAGTTCTTTGATCAGTATGACCACATGTAGAGCTCAGAATGTCACACCATGAAACAGCGAGTGCTGGCAGAGTAAATATTAGGGGTTTAGTTAGCCAATTACTCCTGGGGGTAGGTCACAGGGGAGCATTTAAAAAGTGAACCAAGGAGATAGCAGGGAAAGTGTGTAAAACGTGCATGGATCTGCCTTCAAAAAAGACAGACCGAAACAGAACTAAGAGAACACAAAACTGGAATTATTTGAATGTATTAAAAGAAATTGTGTAATGAGATGGGGGGGGGGGGGCAAAAATTATATACTGTGAAGTTCAGCACCACCTACTGAATTCCGGCACTCAGTTACAACCTATGAATCTAACACAAACAGTCTTTGAACCACAAAAGAGCAACTTTGGAAAAATAGTACACAGCTTACAAAGTTTGTTTAAACATACAATGCAGAGTTCACATACCAAAATGACAGGCAATGAACCCAAAAGGTGGAAATTAAGCAATTAGTGAGAGAGGGAGTGTAAGCATGTGAGAGCACACATTTTAAATTACCGAAGGAATTTAGACTGAGGTGCATTCTGTGTGGAGTTTGCACACCCTCCCTTGATCATCATGTGTTTTCATTGAATGCGCTGTTTCCTCCCAAAGACATGCACTCTACAGTGGCCATAGATGTGAGCACATGTATGGTATGGAAGAAAGTACAGTTTTGTACCTACCATAAATGTAGATGTTCGAAGATCCACATTGCTGCAGTCCTTACACTTGGGTAGTCCGCTGTCCTCGGTCGGCCCGAATATCAAAGTATTAGGCTGACGTCGGTCAAGGCGCTTAAGACTGACATCAGGACGTCAGGGTACAAATGCGCATGACCGACGTCATATCCTCAGTCTTTTCTTGCCCCAGATGTCAGAAGACCCTAAAAAGAAAGGTCAAAACCAAGACAGCAAAGAACAACCAACCACCCTTGCACTAATATGTACAATATATACAATATCCACAATATTCACAACCCAAACCACACAACCGCCTCTAACTACAGAGGGGAAGGAGGGAGGGTAAATTGGACTGCAGCAATGTGGATCTTCGAACATCTACATTTATGGTAGGTACAAAACTGTACTATGTTCTTCATCTCACATTGCTGCAGTCCTTACACTTGGGTAGAATCCCAAAGCAGAGGTAAGGGAGGATGGCAAAATTATAAAGCAGTAGGAGCTGCCAAAATGCTCTGTAAAATTGCAGTGGCAAAACCAGCCCTAGAATTAGAGTAAAGTGGAAGGTGGTAATGCTTAGAGAAAGTATGCACTGAACTCCAAGTAGCTGCCTCCAAAATATCTTTAGTTGCCACCCCTTAAAAAGCTGTAGAAGTGGCAGTAGCCCTAGTGGAATGAGGCCTAATCCCAGCTGGAATCTCCTTACCATGATGGGAATAACAGAAAGCAATACAAAACCCAATCCACTTAGAAATAGTTTGTTTTGACACAGGCTTGCCCTGAGAACCCAAAGCAAATGAAACAAATAACTGCTGAGACTGCCTGAACCCTTTAGTTCTGCTCAAATAATATCACAACTGCCTGTGTATATCCAAAGTGTGCAAGATCTTTTCCCCTTTATTTTGGGGGTTTGCATAAAAAGTAGGCAAATGAATAGTTTGGTTTAAAGCCACACTAGAAACCACTTTAGGCATAAAGGAAGGATTAGTACGCAAAGATACCCTATCCTTATGGAAAATTAAGAAAGGCTCAACCGCCATAAGGGCCTGTAATTCAGAAACCCTTCTTGCAGAGGTAATGGCCAACAAAAAAGCAGTCTTCCAACTCGGCAGTAGCTGCAGGCTCAAAAGGTTGTAGAGTGAGTTTCTCCAACACAAAATTGAGATCCCAAGCAGGAGTAGGAGCTCTACGTGGGGGTCTTATATTCTTTGCCCCTCTAAGGAATTGCTTAAACAAAGGATGAGAAAATAATGGTGGGTCACAGTCATAGTGAGCAGAAATTGCTGCAGCATGAACCTTAATAGAAGAGAAGGACAAACCTTTGTCCAGTAACTCAGTAAGATATTGAAGAGCCACACTTAAATTAGGCTTAGAAACATCAAACTCCTTTGCTGTGCTCCAAAATAAAAATCTCTTCCATTTATCTGCGTACACTTTCCTTGTACTAGGCCTTCTGGCCTCCAAAATAACATTCAAAACTTGCTGTGGAAGCTGAGACCCTCCAGGGTTCAAAACAGAATATGCCAGGCTGTTAGGTGAAGCGAGTGAAGTTTGACATTGAGTAAATGACTGTTCTCCTGAGACAGCAGGTGTGGAATCGAGGGTAAAGGCCATGGAGGCTCCCGTACCAGACTTCGCAGTAATGGGTACCAGTGCTGTCGAGGCCAATCTGGAGCTATTAAAATCATCTTTGGCTTGTCCTGTCTGACCTTCAGGAGTACCTTTGGGAGGAGAGGCAGAGGTGGAAAGGCATACACATGAAGATAGCTCCAATTGAATGAAAGAGCATCCACTTTCCAAGCTGTGGGATGAAACCTTTTTGTGCAAAACTTTGGCAGCTGGTAGTTTAGTGGAGAAGCGAACAGATCTATGTCTGGAGTTCCCCATAACACTGTCAATTTCTGGAATACATGAGGATCCAATTTCCACTCGTGGGGATCCATAATTCGTCTGCTCAACACATCTGCTAAGGAGTTCTGTGCTCCGGCAGAAACCTTGCCTGAAGATTTAGCTGTAAACTGAGAGCAGTCTCCCACAAAATCATTGCTTGTCTGCATAGAGGATAAGAATGTGTTCCCCTTGCTTGTTGATGTACCACATGACAGTTGTGTTGTCTGTTAGAATCAACACCTGCCCTGGAAGAAGTAAATCCTTGAAAGCTATTAATGCAAATTGGACTGCTAACATCTCCTTCAGGTTGATATGTAGATGTTGAAGTCTGGCAGGCCACGTGTCTTGTACCCACTTTCCATTTAGATGAGCTCCCCAAGCTTTGTCTGAGGCATCTGTCGTTAGAATCTGACTCGCCTCTGGCCAGGTCACAGAGAGTCCCTTGTTTAGGTGACATTCCTGAGCCCACCACAAAAATTCCTTTTGAATGCAAGGTATTATCTGAATGACAGTGTCCATATCTTGGCAGTGCTGTGTCCATACATTTTGAGATACCATTGTAGCTTCCTCATATGCAGTTTGGCATTGGGAAGCACCAGAATACAAGATGCCATGAACCCCAAGGCTTGAAGGACTGTCCTTGCAGTCAGCCTGGACTGATGAGACAAGTGATGGAAGTAAAGAAAGATTCTTTTGTTTGTCCGGGGTCAAAAAGGCCATCTGGGATGCTGTATTCAGTCTCACACCCAGAAAGCACATGTCCTGAGAGGGTACTAGACTGGACTTTATTTCGTTCACAGAATACCCCAGGCATCTTAGCACTGCTATCACATATTGTAAATGATGAAGAAGTTCGTCCTTTCCTTGGGCCAGAATCAGGCAATCGTCCAAATAAGGATAGATCTGTATTCCTCTTAGCCTGAAGAAAGCTATCACTGGAGCCAGAACCTTTGAACACTCTGGGCAGTAGATAAGCCAAAGGGCAATGCAGAGAACTGATAATGAGAAGTCCCAGCCGAAAGCAGATACTTCCTGCAACTTAGCCTGATAGGAACATGAAGGTAAGCCTCCTTGAGATCCAGAGTCACCATCCAGTGATCTTTGCCCAGCAGAGGTAAAAGCTGTTGTAACGTCAACATTTTGAACTTGGGAATGTCCAGATAAGTGTTGGGGATAGATAAATCCAAAATTGGTCTCCACGTGTTCCCCTTCTTTGGTACTAGGAACAGGCGAGAATAAAATCCTAGGCCCACTTCTGGCAGAGGGACCGGTTGTATGGCCCCTATTTGAAGCAACAGAGAAATTTGTTTGTGAGCCTCTAGTCTTTGCTGAGGAGGAACGTCCGGCATGCCTTTGAAAGGAGGCAAGGTATGGAAATAAAACTTGTAACCTTGGTGTATAATATCCAATACCCATCTGTCTTGGGTAATCAAACTCCAATTTTCCTTGAAGAGTGCCAACCTTCCTCCCAAAGGTGCTGCCAGGCAAGAAGGATCTGGCAGCTGAAAAGGTAGGTCATTGGGCCTGTTTACGAAAGGACTGGCCCCTGCCCTCACCCAAAGATTGTGCAGGTGAACTCCCTGTTCTAGGTCTGAAGGAGCTCTGAGCTCTGCCCCTACCACGTCTAGATCTACCCCTAGACTGTGAATCATAAGAAGGATACGTCCACCCCTTAGCAGGCCAGTTCCTACTAAACTTCGGAGGCTGAACTTGCAAAAAATCTTTAACAGCCTGCATAGATTTAGCCTTGTCTTCCATTTTCTTCAAGACTGACTCCACAGGTGAACCAAACAACACATCAGACTGTAAAGGAGCATCCAAAATCCTTGTCTTAACATGGTCAGATAAATTCTGATCCCTCAGCCAGGCGTGCCTGCGAAGAACTGACCCAGTGGCAGCCACCCTAGACGAGGCCTGTACAGCATCAAAACCACATTGTAAAGAATGCTTACCCACCTGTTCAGAGACATGTATCAAATCTTGTAATTCTTTACACTCAATGCCTTCCGCCAGAGCATCTACCTTAGACTTCAATTGAGAAAGAAGATAGTTTTGATATTTCAACATGTGAAACTGGCAATTCAAAGCCCTCATAGCTAAGGTGGAAGAAGTATAGACTTTCTTTCCCCATCTATCCAAAGCTCTGGCCTCTTTATCTGGAGGAACCGGATTTTTTACAACAGAGGCCTTGACACCCTTAGGTCCCTGACTAACAGTTTCAGGGTCCGCCCTAGGACTCTTATAAAGATATTTATGAGCCTCAGGCACCCTGTAATACCTATCCGGTTTAACAGGAGCAGGAGGCAAAGAATCAGGATTAAGTGAAGCCTCTGCAAACACATCTTCCACAACATCCAGAACAGGTGGTACAGCCAAAGGCCTATGCTGGGGTAAAAGCAAAAATTCCCTAAGCCTTTTCCTGGAATCAGAGAAGTCCTGACCTTCCCACTTAAAATGTTCCCTCATGGAATGAAGAGTCTCTGAAAAAGAAAAATCCTCTGGAGGAGAAGCAGAAGGAGTCGAATCATCTGCATCAGAATCAGAATAAGGAGAGTACTCCTGCAAGTCTTCAGCCGAAGACTCTGAAATATCCGAAGCCTGCTCAAAACTCCCCAACTCCTGTTCCACCCTAGGCCTCTTATCAGGAGGGGGCAAAGAACCTCTAATCAAAGTAATTAAATTTTCTGCCATTTTAAGCATGTGCTTCTTGGGCACAGATCCTGATGAACTAGGAGTGACACCAACAGAAGCTAAACCTGGCCTGCCCCTGGGAGAAGCCTTGGAAACAGAAGGAGAGGGCCTAACCACCCTAGGAAGGGAGGGGAGTACAGTAACCTGAGAAGCCCCTTCAGCCTGACCTGCCTCCTGAGAGGCCACATCCTGCAATATCAAAGTCTCCCCTTGGGACTCCAGAGAAGCCTCCGGCGGAACCACCGGTTCCACTGACGCTTCTAAAGAACCGGCGTCCGGTACGGACGACTCTTCTTGCCTGGGTTTGGCTGCTTTGTCTTTGCGCTTCTTCGAAGAAGCGGGCGTCGGAGCATCCGATGGCATATTATAATTGCACCGCTTCCCGAAGACCAACCTGGCACAATCTAATCTTCGCTTAATAGTGCGTTTATTGAATCTAGCACAAAAGCGACACCCAACAACGTCGTGCTCAGGCCCCAAACAAGGAATACACAAAGTATGATAATCTCTATGCGGTATCTGCTTCCCACAAGAAATACAGTTATTCACTTTTTCTGACATCCGGTAAACCACTGAGGCAAGAAAAAACTAAAATATTCCCCAGCGGGGTACTTAGCCAACTTTGACTCGGTCTGAAACTCCGAATTCGAAAAATTTCAGAACGCCGAACGGCACTTGCAACGCTGCTTCTGCATCGGACCATGCGGCAAAAAAGACTGGGGATATGACGTCGGTCATGCGCATTTGTACCCTGACGTCCTGATGTCAGTCTTAAGCGCCTTGACCGACGTCAGCCTAATACTTTGATATTCGGGCCGACCGAGGACAGCGGACTACCCAAGTGTAAGGACTGCAGCAATGTGAGATGAAGAACATCAACCACATCACGACTAGCCACCTTCCTGTGAGAATACTGGCTTTGGATAGTCACTGCTGATGTTGACACCTTGACCCCATGTGCAAAAATTAGACAGAGTGGGTTGTAGATGAAAGGATACCTAGAATGGCATTCTATCGTGAGGAGCAGATCCATAAACAGCAATGCATGTGCCAGCTCTATTGGTGTAGAGATTGTGACCCAGACTATAATACACTTGACATGGATTTGTTTAGCAGACCAAGCTACTCAGGAGTCCAATAAGCCCTAAGGAGTTACTCACTTTATTCACTATCCTTTAAAACATAAAAATATTTCCAGCTTCATGTTATTATACATTTCTGGCAATTAGCACAGGGGATTAAAGATCTGAGCTGTAAAATTGTTTCCTATAGTCAAAAGTACAGGGCTTGACTCTTTCGGCCTCCATTTGCCTACTGTGCGACTTTGAGCACTTCACACAAGACTAAAGGCTGTGGTACCTCTGGAGAGCCAACCACTGCTTTGAAAGGTCTGTCCAGAATAAAAGTTTGAATTTTGCACGTACAGGAGGAATCTGGCAAACCAAACTACCTTCTATGAATTGCTGCAATAATTTAGTATTTTGTGTCAGCGTTCCTAGTTCACCCCTGAAAAGGGATACTTTATCAAGTGAGTTTACCAGGTTAACAACAAATTATAACACAAAAAAGTGCTGCTGCTGTACTTGGGGGTGGGGGGGGTGGTTTAAGGTTGTTCTCTGCAACAGCATCCTCTGGTGACGAGAAGGCTAGCCATCAATGTGAAAAGTGTGCAGGCTGAAAGTACTCTAAGCCACCATACTGTAGGACAGCAATGAGGGTGTGAAGTCCCATTGACTATTTAGCTGGTGTACTGCATGAATGACAAGAAAAAAAAATATCCGGTGTACTGATGATAGCCACCAACAAATGTGAGAGTGGTGAACTTCTAACGGGCCCCTTTAAAGGTGGATAATGGGAATGAGACTCCCTCACACACACACATGCTGATGTGGGCTGCTATACTAGGTAGTACAAAGGGAATTAATGGGTCAAGCAGGGCAACATATGGTCCAGAGAGCAAAACCTGATGTAGAAAACAGTTCACTTGAATATTTTACAGTGACTTGGGAAGTCGCCACAGATGAGATCTGTTCAGCTTATTACAGTACTCCTTTCCAAGAAAGGATCTGATGTAATGTCTAAGACAGACAAGTGAAATCAGAACTGGAAATGAAGCTAGTATCTTGATCTGCCTGTGAGTGAAGTACATATACAGAGCACTTTACCTGCCATCATAGCTGAGCGTTCCACTGTTCACTTGTGCTCCCACCAAAACTAACCAGTAGTAAATATATAATGGTACTTGGCTAATCTTAACACTTGAAGAGTTTAACAAATTAGAGTAGAATCTCAATTATTTGAAACATCAATTAGCAGAACCAGTCTTCCAAAGTTTTTGGGTACGAAAAATCAAAGTTTGAATATGTACACATTATATGTATTCGATTGAGCATGTTTTTTGAACTTGTAGCCAGCTCGTGTGTGAAAAATACTCCACTGGAATCACTGAAAGGTTGAAAAGTGTATTCCTGCGTGCAGAAAAAAACAAGATTTTAGAAGTTTTTTTTATTAACTCTCTACTGTATATACAGCTGCTGTTTGGGTATGGGCTTAACATTAAAAAGTGACTTTAGCAAAAAAAAAATTTGAAGTGCTGGCATCAAAGTTGAAAAATAAATAAATTAGTATAACTCACTTCAGAAAACCAAAGTGGTATATTTAACGTTTGTGATTGCAGCTTAGGGTCGGTAAAAATACTTACTATGCCAGGTGAAAAGAATACCCATACTACATTTTTCTAGACCTCTCAAGCTCACTTGAGGATATTATAAATAAAACAGAACTGCACTTCACTGTGTACAAATCACTCTTCCTCTTGCTTCCTGAGGAATGCATCATATCCCATGGAGAGTGTTACTATAATTTGCAAATGTTTCTAAGCATCCAAAGTGGTAGAAAATGTGAATTGGATGATCAGTTTTACGCTATAATAATCAGGATGTTCAATTCTCTGGATACCTCACAGCAGATCTATAAATGTAAATCATGCTGTACTCCAGAACGCATTAGCAATAATTCAGAAAAAACATGGTATACATACAGGCACACACAATTGGCAAAAAGTCGGTTAGAAATCAAATTTCGCCAAATATGATGGATGGAAACACACAAAAAGGCAGAAATATAAAAAAAAATTATGATGACATTTAAGCAACCTATAAACAAACACCACTGGGCAATGAAAAGGGCAATAAGCAAGCAAACTGCCAACAGCAGTTACTTCAGGAGTACGTTGTAAATTGCCTTGGCCTTTAGCCACTTCAGAAGTTTAATAAAGCCTTACTAAACAGGCAGTCCTTGCCAGACAGCAATTTACAGGGAAGACTGCAAACATTCTGAAGATATTACCAGCACAAATGATATTTCTAATACCATAAGTAGAGAAGTCCCCCACGTAAAGTGGTCGTTTTCCAGTCAAAACTGTGGAATGTTTCTTTTGAGCAATTAGCATATAAATGCATATCACTAGATCTAAACTAATTATGTAAATAATGGGATTTTCCTAATCACTTAAAAAAAATCTTATTTTAAAGAGGATACTGAACTTGCAAATTACGATGCTAACCAATATGAACAAGGGATTACAACTAAGGAACGATGAAGTGGAAATAATTTAGAAAATACTAACAGCAAGCATAAATAAATTAGCGGGGAGAAAGGAATGACAGCTGCTTTAATCCATGCCTAATGCTGTACAAACTGAAATTATTAGCAATTCATGATGGAGCAATGCCGTGGAAATATTTCACAATGTTTTCAATGCCAAAGACAATTCTTGCATCAAAGACCACTGATAACTGTGAAATGCAAAATGCTAAACTTTGTGAGTATTCTTTTCCTCTACAATGCTGAGGATTTTTTTTTTTTTTTATTTCAAGTGGGCAAATAGTTTAAAATAAGATACAGCACAAAATAAAACGTCAGCACGTCATATATTACAAATTCTGCTTCCAAGTAACTGCACTTCTTATGACAGGACTGCTATATACACATGTAAATAAAAAGGGGGCTTTATTGTGCTGTGATTGTTGAATTCTGGTTATCCACGACATGAAAGAGTACATATCACCCATGTAACCTATGCACAGGCTGTCATGTCAAAACAAACATGGATGATACATACAGTAATTCAATCTAAGCAATATACACTTTCACTAAATTACACTGTATAGATGTTTCAGTTCCAAATATAATGCGATGGCAAGAACAGTGAAAGTTTACGGTTAAACTCATTCAATGATGTCTATACAGTACTTACTTAGCTGTACGCTTTTATTAAATACATTTCTATTTCAAATATATTCATTTGTTACCCAAGAAAGGAAAATAAATTTCAAACTATTTTTGTAGCTATTACTTAGTCCTCGGGTACAAGGACAAGTACATTAATTCATGAGCCATGTAGAGGAGTACTTTTTTAACTGTTAAGGTCTTTGTAAACTCTCTGTTTATTATAGTAATAAAACAGGTTTGTTCATGGAATCTGATTCAGGAGGGAAATTCAAGTAGATTCTGTCAAAGCATTTTTTAACTGCATTCATAAATATGAATAGTTAGGCAGAGATTTGACAGAGCAGCTGGGTGAACACCAGTTATTAGGGCCAAATAGTGAGAAGGCCTTAACTTTTTCAGACTCGTGGACAAAGAATACAAAGGAAAACAAGTTTGGGATAACAAAGAAGGTCTTGAGGATTTACTCCACACTGACTTTTCTGAAGTGTGGCTAATTTTGTCTGCAACTAAGAAACAACAGCCTGAATATTAATAAGCAGATAAAGAAAAGGGTACTACTACATGTTGGTTCTTGGAGTTTTAAGACAGGGCGTGCTTAAAACTGAAACAGTCTTAAATGACCTGTGTATGCAAGTGAGAGTTTGTGGGGGGGTCTTCACATGCACAATAATAATGCCTTCTACAATCCCTAACTTATTATTCTAACCCATAAGCCATCACAACTCTTCAGTAAAGATCACCTTCTAACTTAAAGAATTTAGTCTCGATTCCAATTTTTGGAATTCCGAGCAAAGTACAACATAAACCTGCTGCAGCAGACAGTATAGATGTATATGGGAAACCATGTGGTTCTCTTAAGTGACATGGAATGATGCTCCTGTACTAATGTAATATGAGATGACCTGTTAACAATGGATCACAAGTGGTCACAGGGGTTGGTGGCCCACTCTGCTCAAAAAGGCAGGTCACCAACAGTGTCCTAGAAGGTTTCCTTTTTCAGGCCACTCTTCCAGTATATACTTCAGTGACATTCAAGCCAAATGTCAAGGCCTTTGGCTAAATTTGCAGATGGCTATAAACCTGAGATGTCATCATCTCAGATGGTAACCACATCCTCAAGAACGTTGTGACCCCCACACACATGGCTTCCACAACCCCAGCCTTCAAGCCCAGTTGAAAGAAATGCAGTATATATATTTCTCTGGAACACAAGATTGTTCCTGCATCTACCTCATAAAAAGGATATCCCCTTCAAAATAGAAACGGTCTCAGAAATTTAGGTACACTCGTAGATAAACTGTCCTTTGTCCAACATGTATTAACTGTCGTTAGGAAAGCCTTCTGACTAACCTGATTAACAATTACAGGCAATACGCCAAAAGTTAAATTGTTTCTCCATTTTCACATCCATAATAGAACACAAGTTTCTTTTGTCATGCATTGTCTGGGCGTTTTACCCATTCAGAACAAGGCAACATATCTTTTCACAAAGAACATCTTGAGTGCGAGCTTCTTAAGCTGCATAAAGCATCTAAAAGCATTACCACTTTACTCTATAATGATGGCTGTAATAATTGGTAATAACATGCAACAACCCCATTAGCTAGCCAGGAAGGGCCACGGGACACAGTCTATTTTCAGGAGTGACTTCTGTTTAAATTACTTGCTGAAGGTCACACCAGTAGGTAAATGAGAGTTAGGGAAATCCAGTCTCTTACACAGTTCTACAATGTGATCTCTGCTTTGTCTACAGTTGTGCTTGACCTTTTACATATTTGTAAAACAATCACCACCACCAATACCTACTTTAGAGATCTAAGTATATAACATTAACAAAAACTGTTAGTGGGATATATACTTCTCCCAAAGGATACTCTACCTATGGGGAAAAAACTCTCCAAGTAACTCTTTATAACCAACCTGAATGAGTGGGTGGCTATCTGCAAATGTAAATTCATCCCTGGTCTAAATAACTCAGACCCTTATGGATAAAGGGAACAATATTATAGGAAATGCAGTGGCTAGACATCTTGTGGTCAGCTCAGCTGATGGCCTAGTGTGTGTGTCTACATTATATATATATATATATATATATATATATATATATATATATATATATATATATATATATGAGACAGAGGAACATTATTTCTAATGTGTACGTATTATAAAAATAATATTAAAAATTGCATTTCACTTTAAAATTGTAAAGTGATATTCCTTCATCTATGGCACCAGAAGGGTAATTATTTGGCTAGTACAATAAAATGGGTTTAAAATATTCCAGAAGTACTGCTTATGTAAGGGACAATTGAAACTGGATTTCAATTAATTTGCCCTGGATAAAGGAGGCTACGCCACTAAGTTTTCCAACTACAGACCCATTTCCAGCCTACCCCCTTCTCTCCAAAACTCTTGAAAAGTGCATCTACGTGCAACTATTAAACTACCTGTTATCCAGTAACCTCTTGGCCAACATACAACACGTGTCACACCTTCACCATAGCACCACAATTGCCCTTTTAAGCTTTACCAATACCATAAACCATCACAGAAATAACTGACAATTTGTTTCCTCTGTCTTCTTAGCTCTCTCTAAAGCCTTCAACATAGTTCCTCACAAAAACCTCCTTGATGAAATAGAATCTCTACAAAAAAAAATCAGCTCCACTGCACTAGCCTGGTTCCACACCTACCTATCCAGCAGTCAGCAAGCTGTCAAATGCCAACAGGAACTCTTCACTTCGTCAACCTGGGTGTTCCTCAAGGTTCCATCACTGGTCTCCACCTTTTTAGTATATCCACTAACCAACTTCAGTCTTCAACCCCTTAAGCTTCTACAGTCCAATATGCAGAGGACTCCATTCTAATATGTGCAGCTCCTTTCCTCAACCAACTTGTCTGCAAAACTCAGCAATCCTTGCTATCTGCAGAATCATGGCTATCTAATTTACATCTCATTCTGAATCTTCTAAAACCAAACTGATGCTCTTTCTCCCTACTAAACCACATGACCCCTGTACCCCTTTCCAAAGACACCCGTCTAACACCACCTTAATATCAGCTGTATCCCACACACAATTATTACACGTTATTATTTATAACCTAAAGCACAGTCCATAAAAAACAATACAAAACACACACACACACACACACACACACACACACACACACACACGTACAAAACTAGGTTCTCTATACAGAATGAACCCTTTCCTTACACATAACACAAGACAAAACATAGCCAGAACACATCCTCTCTCCACACTCCTAAAGGCATCACCCATATTTACAAACCTAAGTACGACAGATCTAGCAAAAATGGAAGCCTGTTAAAATAAAATAGCAAAATCACCAAGTCTCCCCACCTAACACATTACTGCTCTGCTTTATAGCAATTGCATTGGCTAGAATTACCCCACCAACTAACATACACCCAACTCTTCTTCACACAACTCAACTCACCCACCAGCCTGACAAAACTCCTACCCTTAGTCTCGTGCCTCAGCCCTACAACAGATAGATCAACACAACATCGGATTCTCCACCAAATCACAGAATAGAGCTGGTGACACTCTCTATTCTAACTGTGTCTATATTATCTTGTCGAAATTTATTTATTTTACATTTGTTAACCAGGTTAGTCTGTCTGAACTTTTGGCTCATTTTCAGCAGAGACCAGGGGAGAAAAGCTCCACATAGTACAATTTTGATTAACATTTTTGACATACATCATACAAAGAATTTTGTAAGAAAAGCTTGCAACATTAAAGAGAGAAAATAAACTATCAAAGTTGGACAGTACAGCATCATTAATACAATGGTTAAAAAACAAACAGAGGACGATACTTTGCAAAATAGTTACTAAAATAACTAAGTCATTAATAGATAAAACAACCTAAATACAACAGTATAGATCCATTTAAGGTAGGTACCTTGCTTAGTAGTTATAAGCATTTTTAACTACTCTGCAATTGAGGAAAAGTTAGAGGTGTGGGGAGATGCTGCAGGATGAGAGGGTAATAGTTTCAGGGTGGATTTATGCAATGGCAGGACCATTTACTAATGAGGTATTTATGAGTGGCATATTTGAACTGCTTGCTTTGGTAGAGAGATTTAATCTCAAGGGGTAGTAGGTTCCAAGTTTTGGCAGGGTGGTAGTTCTAGAGCAGACAACCCATTTTAGTTCTGGGTTTGTAAATCTGTAGGAGTCCTTGATCAGAGCTGCGAACTGACCTGGGGGGGGGGGGGTGGTATTTAGATATAATAGTGGGAAGGCTAGGGCAAGTGCAGGATGGAGTGGATAATTTGTAATTGATACAGGAGGCTAGGGCAAGTGCAGGATGGAGTGGATAATTTGTAATTGATACAGGTGGAGCATATGGGGAAACTCTAGCCAGTCAAGTTGCTTAAAAAAGAGGCAATGGTGAGATTTATAAGGCTGGCTTGCTGCAAATGTGGCTACCTTGTTATAGGTGGTTTCAAGTTGTCCAACGAGTGTAGAATTAATGTTAGTGAAAATATGACAGCAGTAGAACAGTGTGGGAAGTAAGAAAGCATGTGTGAGGGCATTGCTGGCTGTGTTGGTTAAGTATTTCTTATTACGATAGAGGTGTCCAAGTTTCTGGTGAGTTTTTTTGATACTATTAGTGATCTGTATGTCAAATTTCAGTTGGTCGTCAATAGTGATGCCTAGGAGTTTAGTGCTAGGTTCAGCAGTGATGATGGTGTTATTGCTGGATAGGATGTTGAAAGATGTTTTAAGACTGTTGTGGTTTTTAGGGAGGAACAGAATTAGCTTAGTTTTCTTAGAGTTTAGTATTAATTTGTTTTCACAAAGCCATGTTTCTATAGTATTAAAAGATGATTGGGTGGTGGCAAGGAGGTCAGATGGGTTATAAGCAATTGTGATGACAGAGTCATCAGCATATTGTACCATTGATGACAGTGGAAAGATGACATAGGTTCATAGGTTGGTACTAGGCTATCAGCCCTAGGGCCTATACAAGCCTAGCCATAACAATTCCCTGGCTATTTCTTCCCACACTATTTACTTTCCTGGACCCCTGTCTAGCAGGGCAACTGACGTGATCCCTGGGGTGAATTTCCTTTCTCCCATCCAATCGTCAAGGTTCCTCTTGAAGAGGTCCAAAGAGGCACTCTGCTTGACATGTATGGGCAATCTATTCCAGAGTCTGGAGAGTCTCTGGGTCAGGAACCTATCCCTCCAGCATGTTTTGTTTATTGTGATGACAAGGTTTAGATCCCTGGAGTGTGTAGCTCTGAGGGATTGGGATTTCTTTAAGTGTAGCATGTCCAACAGCTCTGGGTTTGACATGGCCTTGTATGTTAAGCAGAGATCGCCTCTGAGTAGACGATATGCGACAGAGTATAGCTGGAGTTTAAGGCGGGCAGCGTAGGGCATCTGCTTTAGGCCTGTGATTCTTTTAGTGACGTATTTTTGAGGCCTTTCCAGTTGTTGCAGATCTTGTGAGAGGTACATACCAAATGGGGCGTTGTATTCTATAATAGGTCTAATGAGGGATGAGTACAGTGGGACAATGACCTCCTTTTTTCTGGATGAAAAGCCCTTCGTGATGAGGTGTGCCACATAGAAGGATTTCCTGACTGTTGTGGCGATGTGGTTATCGAAGGTGAGACCACTGTCCACCTGTGTCCCTAAGTCTCTTATGACACTTTCTGTGTTTAGTGTACTGCCACCTATATGGTAATTCATGGATACATGCTTTTTCCCCAAAGGGGATAACAATACATTTCTTGTCATTGAGCTTGAGCCTATGGCTCTGGCACCAAGCATCTGTTTCTTTAAGGCCCTTTTGTAGAGTATCTACATCATTTGGGGATTCAATAATGGCTCCCAGTTTGCAGTCATCTGCAAACTTTGTTAGCCAGAGTCCCTTAGTGTTTACCTGTACTTCAGAGAAGTAGATGCCAAACAAGAGCGGCCCCAGGACTGAACCCTGAGGTACTCCACTTGTCACTTGTCTGGAGCTGGATTTGGAGTCGGCTACTTTTACAGTGTGGGTTCTATCAGTAAGCCATTTAGCAAACCATTGGGTGACATAGGGATTAATGCCCAACTTAGTAAGTTTATCTATGATTCCAGAGTGGGGGATGGTGTCAAAGGCCTTGGCAAGGTCTAGATAGGCTGTGTGGACCACCTTACCCTTGTCCATGGCTCTGGAGACTGATTCAAAGAAGTCAATCAGGTTCAGGAGACAAGATCGGCCCTTCACAAACCCAAACTGGGTGGGGTCCAGTGTTTGAAGGTTGCCAATGTCTTTGTTTATAAGTTCCATAATACGCTCCATGGCCTTGCAGATAAGGCTTGTCAGACTGATGGGACGGTAGTTTCCGGGATCCAAGGTGGATCCCCCCTTGTGGATTGGGATAACTGTAGCTCTGCGCCACTCAGTGGGCACGAAACCTGAGGTGAGGCTATGATTAAACAGGACACTTAGGTGAGGTGCCAGTTCATATTGTAGTTCATGTAGTACACAGTCAGGGATGTCATCTGGTCCCATGGATGCTGTATTCTTGGCTTTAGAGAGTGCGTTTTGTACCTGTGTGGCCGTTATTACTGGAATTTGGCAATCTTCTGGTATTGAGATGGGCCATTTAGGGGGTGAGGGGGGTGAAGATGGCACTGAATCGATCTGCCAGGATATTGGCAATATCCTTTGGATCAGTATATTTAATGCCATTCTGTTTTAGCTCAGAGCAGATCTGAGCATTGCCATTTAGATTCTTGACATAGTTATAGAATGCTTTGTGGTTGTCTTTGGAATCTTTGGCAATTTTATTTTCGTAACTAGCTTTGGAGGATTTTATGAGGCATCTCAGTTTCTTACTGAGGCCAGTAAGGGAGTTTTTTGCATCCTGGGATTTTCCTCTTTTCTGCAAAAGTTTCTTCCTTTTGTTGTAAAGTTTGTTTATGGCAGGGGACTACCAGATTGGCTTCCTTTTTTGGATGAGAGCATTTTGGTTCTATTTGGGAAGGCACGATTCATGCATGAGTGGATGTACTCGTACAGTGCGTTAGTGTAGGATTCAGCAGTTGAACTTTCAGTTCCCGTCTGCATGGGTGTCATGAAGTTTGTCACTTCTGACTTGAGTAGCATGAAGTTGGCTTTGGAGAAGTTGTTTATGGTGGTTTCTTTACTGGGGGGTGGGGGTGGGATGTGGACGTTAAGGGTGATTAGCTTATGGTCAGACCTGACTAACGAGGGGGTGACCATAGGTATGGAGCATTGATTTCCCATGTTGGTTATGACCAGGTCTAAGATATTGGAGCCCCTTGTGGGACTATGGATTAGTTGATCCAGGGCGTTGGAATTTATGAATTCCAAGAAGCGTTGTGCAAAGGTGTTGGGACATGAGTAGTTTTCCCAGTTAATGGCAGGGTAGTTAAAATCACCCAGTATTAGGGTGTTTGGTTCTATCTTAATATTTTCCAGTATGTTTAGAAAGGTGTAGTGAGAATCTTGGGGTATGGTGGGGGATCTGTAGCAAGTTACAATTTGGATTGCAGTCTTACCTAGTGTTAGTTGCACTTGGAGAATTTCAGACACATTGTGTTGGCCAACTAGCCTGGTGGTGTGAATATCCTCGGTGAATATTGACACTCCTCCACCTTTAGTGTTTTCGGTCCTGGTTTGGTGGCCGAAACGTGTGGTAAGAGTTGTAGCCTGGTATTGCAGGGGTGCTCTCTGGAGCCTTGAACCAGGTCTCAGTTACTGCACAGATATCGATGTTCTCCATTTTTAGGAGTGCCTCGAGAGACTGCATTTTGAGGTTTAGACTTCTAGCACTGAGGAGCATTACCTTCAGATTTTGCATGCTTGTACCGGTTACGGTGGTGGTTTTGTCCTTTGAAGTTTGCCTAAAAAAGGCACTATAGGGTTGGCAAGAGCCTTAGCCAGTAACCTGAATCCCAGGGGCGACAGGTGCAGACCATCTCTGGCAAAGCATCGTGGTCTGTCAATCATGTCATCCCAGGCAGACAGATACTGGATCCCCTTTGAATGACACCATAAGCTTAGCCAATTGTTGAAGTCAATCATTTTATCCTTATATTGTGGTATCATTCTGGGCGAAGGCAGGATGCTACTCAGGGCTAGGGTCATACCTGCATTGGCCACATGATCCAAGAGCTCTTCCATGTCTCTTTTCATGTAGTCCAGGGAGGTACGTCTCAAGTCATTCACTCCAACATGGACAATGACAGAGTCATATTTGTACTTGTTGTGGAGTGACTTGAGTGCATGCGTTATGTGGCGGATCCTGGCACCCGACAGGCAGCTGACTGTAATTTTCTCCTTATTCAACCTGGTGAGAGGGACATCGGTGTGCCGGACTATAGAGTCACCTATGACTAAAGTGTTAGGTACATTGTCTTGCCTTAGGGGCTATTGCTGGGTGGCACACTGGTGTTGTGAACTATGTGACACATTGGTTGTGATTGGTGTTTGTTTGCGTTTCAGCTTCAGAGGTCTTTGTTACTTGGGCAGGTTGCAGTTAAGGGCCTCTGCATATGTGGATTTAGTGTTGCTATATGTGGGTGTTGGTGGTGCGGGTTTAGAAGGGCTATGTGTTGCTTGAGGTGTAGTGTGGGTGTTAACCTTCTCCTCTTGACTGTTTAGCACAATCTTGGGTGGAGAGAGCTTTGCTTCCATTTTGGCTATGTAAGTGCATCTCTAACAGGTTGTAGTGTTGGGTGGTAGGAGGAGAGGGTTGTCTGTGTACATGAGGCAATTGCTGCATTGCTCCAGTATGCCCAGATTCACCAGGTGGACAGGAGAAATCACCCGAAGCTGACCCTTGGACATGCCTGGTTTGGGGCTTTTTTTTTTCTTTGTAAAGTATAGGAGCTGTTTCCTTAGCAAGGTACTTTGCAATTATAGGCTGTTTAGTGCCTACTATTAATTTCTCCTTGTTAACAAGGAGAGTTCAGTGTTTGTATGAGTTTAAGGCTTCCTTGTGCTTTCCAGCAGGTATTAGAGAAAGTGCTAGTCACAGGGATGCTTAAAGGTAAGATTGAAAAGAATGCACTCTGCAGTGTGCACTAGAGAAGTTAGATGTGAAAGTAGGTAACTTGAGTTTTACCTGTTTAAAAGTTAAGGTTTAGTGGAGAGTTACTATTTTTAAAACAGCAAGATGGATTGAAAGGGGTGGTCACTTTTGTATTTTGGTACTATGAAATACTGTAGGATGGCCAATAAATTTAAATAATTGAAGGGGTGGGATTTCAAAAATGATGATTTTGTGATTACTCACATAAGCCAGTGAAAGTAGAGAGAAATGAGATATATGGTCAGATTAACATAAGAGGCGGGCAACTAGAAAGACAGTGGTATTCTGCCTGACTCAGAACAGAGAAAGTTGTGGTCTCTTTTGAAGTTTTAATATGCTGTTAAAACAGAATGCAAGCAAAACACAAGGTAAAGAAAACAAACTACAGTAGTCAAAATATAGAAAGGCAATACAGTAATACAAAAAATAAAAGCAAACTAACCTTTCCTTCACAGCAAAATGTAGCAGAGTCTGGATGAGCCTTTCTGGTAAAGTGGAAAGATGACAATATCGAACAGCTAAAACATTGAAAATGTCATACATAGAATCTGTTCTTGTGGTTGCCCAGCCCCCCACACCCCCCACTAATTATATATACCAGCTCCAAGATCGGACTTACAATGAGGAAAGAGCAAATTTTCTCTTTCCCACTGTACCATGATCCCGCAACAACACTTTCGATGTACGGCCTTTTCGATGTTTTAGCCGTTCAATATTTTCAACATGTGATATTGTGAAGTAGACCCTTCTAACTATATCGCCAACAAATGAAATTCCATCCTCCAGACCATAATAACTACTCCCAACACATCCTACTTCAAAAAACTATTGAAAGATTACCTAGGAAACAACTGGATCTGCTCATGCTCTAGTCGTGGTTGACAACTTCCACCTATTCTTTCCCTATACACCTACCTTTACCCCTTCATCTCAACTTCATTTCTACTTATCCTCCCTGTGCATACCCAGACTCACCCTAATTGAGTACTCCTCTCCTTTTTCTCCCTCCCTCCTTTTTCCTTCTGCAGTTGCAACTTCTTCCCTCCCAACTTCATTATCTCTACTATCCCCAAACCTTTCCCACTTATTTTATTTACACTATTTCCCGGTCTACTTTCTATCCCCTCAAGCATGTCTCCCTTTCCTCAGAACCCTCTATATCACTTATGGTAGACTTAAATTACATCTTCTGCTTCATACTCACAGTTGATTTATCATATACCTACAGATCTAAACTACCCAGCTATATACTACTTTCCTCTGGCACAACTTATTTCAACGTCAGCCTTGTCGACTACGTCACAAAAATCAAACCTCCATATGCAAAAAGGACCTTATTACATGTTTTATAATTTGTTTTTCTAGGAAAATACTAAATTATTAGCCTTTTACTTGTATTGTTTTTTTGTAGAATCTTCTAATTATTGCTCTTTGTATAATTTTTGTTTTTGTAAAATTTTCTATATATTGTATAATCTCTAAATATTGTTCTCTGTAAAAGTTTTTTGTAATAAACTGTACTTATTCTGGAGCTTTTCTCTCTGGGTCTCTGCTGAAAATGGGATATTACCCAGTTGGACTATCTAGGTAAGCAAAAGTATATACATAAATAAATAAATACATAAAATATTTGGGAGCAAATCCCTTTGATGCTATTTTTAAGGATATAAAATGAAAAAAAACTTTATATAGGAATTCAGTGAATCATAAGATCCTATAGAAATCACTAGGAAGATGCATAAATATAAATTTTAGATGTAACATTCTACAGCTACAATACTTTGTTTTCATGTAACTACAGAGAGGTCAAATTCAAATGCATTGTTGACTTGTACCAAACATTCTGAGGGCAGAATATTAGTCATAGGTCCTTTGTGTAGCTGACCACACTGTTATTGTTGCCTGAATGTTTCGTAATGAAATCTCAAAGAGGGAAGGTGATATGGCCTTTTATATATGGAAGCCATAGATGCAGGCATCTGTCTGCCTTCCCTGCCACAGTCTGACACCGCTTTATTCATGGTTTCCTTTGTGGCAGTAGTGTTGCACTTCTAATATGTATGCAAAAAAACAATAAATGGCCTAGTTTAGTTCATTTATAGAGTTGTCATTACATCAGAAGCAAAAACTGTATACATTTCACAGAAAAAACATGCCATGGTTAAAATGCCATGGTTTACAGTGGCAAGTAGTGGGATCAAAATGTACTCCTAGTCTGCAATTAAATCAGTAAAACTGAAGTAGGAATCTTAGGTGCATTTTTGTAGTTAACTTTGCTATTGTTACTGCCTAGGCATTTCATAATTGTACAAGATTTAAGATTTAATACATCAGATAAAAATAGGTTTCTATTTGCAGTACACCATGGCTACAATACCATAGTTTACGGCAGCTGAAGTGTTGGGGTCAAATTCAAGTTCTTCTCTCCAAGGAGAAAGCATCCATTCTGGGTATACACTGTAGCTAAACACCTGTTTCTGTCTGAAAAAGCTTCATAATGAAATATCCAAAGATGTGAAAGGTGTACACACACACACACACACACACACACACACACACACACGTAACTCACTTAAACATGCTGACACTCCACTCACCTGGTTTTGCGAAGATATCATGATCAATTATCTCTCTGGTGCTATAGCTCAGAATGTCTAATCAAGGCTCTTAGATCCACTTACCCAAAATATGCATATAATCTGTTTGCTGCACATGTGGGAGTGAACAATGTTTGAGGCCCCATCTTGGCTGATATTAAGAAAGACATAGCTGAGCTCTCTGTGTACATTTATGAGGAAGGCAAGTATCTACTCCTTCTTATTCATAGAGTCTCTCCCAGGCAATTTGCCTTAAATCTCTATTATTCTATATGCAGATATAGTAGTACGTGTCCCAGCAGTCTCAAAGCACAATTAAGAAATCAATACCACGATGACCTAGCCATTCTGTCATACTGGTTTACCCGAAACAAACTTGCCTTAAAAATAACAGACAACAGCAACAATATTTAGCACCAGACCATCTGTGGCATCACACTTCTCACTACTCAAATCCCTCCCTCCCAACAATATTCCTTGAATATGCCAAGGAATAATGTACACTGCCACACACCACAGCTTCTCAATTCTCAGCCAAGAAATCTGGAAAGTTCTTCTTTCCTATAGTAAACAGTCTTCTACTTTTAAAATATTCAGACAGAGTCTTAAGTCCCACTCAAAGAGGAAGCCTGCAAATGTTTTAAACAAGGACCATCACCTGAAAAGTTGTGTATTGCCATTAACTTCTCACTCAAACCTCTCCTCTCTTAAAGGGAACTTTTTCTATATATTGTACATACACTGCAATACTATCACTATAACCCTAATCTCTCCAGACTAGAAACATCTCAAGTTATATCCTCTTAGATATCCTGCATATACATACTTATTAGCCTGGTGGTTGGAGCACAACATTAAGGCTATGAACAGTTACTAATCTACTTACTATGGTACAGGACTTGATTCCCTTAGCCTCTATCTGCCTATTGTGTGGCTTTTACCAAGACACTCAACCAGATAGCGTTTTGGGGCAATTAGGAATATGAACTACACATTAATGGTCTCCTGGACTGCATGCCTAGTAACTACCTATGAACCTATTTTCTATTTTTCTCTTCAAACTTTCGCCAGAATCACTGCTCAGTCAGATTATCACATTCTTATTTGTGTACAATGGTTGCTTAAAGTAATGTTACCACTGTAGTGTGTATTCTGTTAATATACATACAAGAAGAAGTATATCTTTTCTACTTCTTTGTTTTTCTGAACCGAGGCTGGGTCAAGAGATCAGAGTTCTAACAGAAAAAGAGAGAGAAAGAGACAGATAAAATACTTTGCATATTATGCAGTCACTATATATTATATATATATATATATATATATATATATATATATATATATATATATATATATATATATATATCTTTTTTACATATACATACATATACACACACACACATACATAACCCAGCCTAAGGGAGCCTCAAAAAACATGGTCTTCAGAAACGTCACCAAAGCTAACTTTCTAACACCAACATCTAACCAAAGGAGACATAAAACCCTATGTCCATGAGTACCCATTAACAAAAATAAGTGCTTATAATCACATATTTATATTCCCACCTAAACTCCTGCACTGAAGTTTCTTTTCCCATTCATCACCCATATAATATGTTCATAAAAAGAACATTATGGTAGAACCCCAAAATCCAAACACTCTATAACTAAACAAAAAACTCCTAGACCCAACAAGAAAACTCAGATTCCCTTAGTACAAGAGTGACCTCAAGAAAGTAAATAAAATCAAGCACAAGATCTGCAAAGCAAATTATGGATTACATACTGGCACCACATACAAAGATAACTGTAAAGCCTTCTTTAACTACATCAGGAAATTCAGAAACAATGCACATCTCAACTCTTTAGTCAATATCAAATGGCACCACTCATTCTAAGAATATTGCAAACATACTTCTGGACTAATTTAACTCTCATAATTTTCTCTATTTCACTTACATTTCCCCCTCTCAATCAACATCCAGTCAGCATATTTCAAAATAATCATCTCAGAATAAATTCTAATCGCCATCTCCAAAAACCAGCAACACTTGTTCTATGGGTCCAGACAACATACCAGACCATTTCCATGTTAGTATGAAAATTTGCTTCAAGTACATCCTTGTAAACAATACTCAACCTTAGCCTTTCCACTAGTTATGGTCTCCTCCACAAGGGTGGCAAAGCACTGACCCAGCATACTACTGATTGACTAACCTCATTTATATGATAATGGAAACCATCTTCGTGGAGGAATATCAAATAAGGATAAAATGGGAACTCACAATCCTTTGACCTGAGCCAATATGTCTTTTTGAAGGGCAGATCCTTCCTACTTAACATGGTTGAAAATTTTTGAAACAGTCACAGAGGCACTGGGACAAAGAAAGAAAACCAAAACACATCACCTACTTACACCTAGCCAAGGTTTTAAACACAAACACGCTCATACATTACCAGTAAGCTGACATGACTAAATATAAACCATTTTGTAACTTGCTAAACAGAAACTGGCTAACAAAACCCATTTAATCAGGATTGTCAGCATTCTTTCCTCAAAATGGCTCATTAACAGCGGTGTCTCACTGGGCTAAATTCGGAGATCACTACTGTTCGATGTACTTTGCAGATGTCAAAGTTGACTTTAATGGTCCAGGGCAAACCAAGTTTGCTGATGGCTGCAAACTCGGTACTGTCATTGCCACTCCAGATAATACCAAGAGGGTCTCACCCATAACAAATTCATGGCCTCAGGACCATGGACTAAAGGTTAATAAAAAAATATAGTACTGTACTTTTTAGGAAACAAGAGGACCCAATGCACCTACCATATCAATAATCACCCCCATCAAAATACAAACTGTCATTAAAGAATGGGGTGTGCTCAAGGACAACATATTCTCCTATAATATACCAACTGTCATTAGTTTATCCCTCTAACTAGGCCAACTAATTACTAAAGACATATTCCAGGTCCAAGGAAGATAGTGTCCTGTTCTAATCATCCATTAGCAAGCCCGTATTAGAATATAATACTCCATTTTGGCATGTATTTTTCCAAGCGTGTAGCCAAACAAGAAAAAAAATAAATTTTCTCACAAAAACAAAATCAAGGCTATGAGCTAACCAAGCTGTACAGAGCGCCCAAATGCTCTGCCACTCATTTTTGTTTCTTACAGACTTCTGCATGGCAAACTCTGCCTACCCTACAAGGCTGTAACTGCTCATGTTCTATCTGACTTCCAACATGCTCAAAAAACACCACAAGTACTCATTTTGAGGACCTAACCCAAACTGCAATGCTCTCTGTTTTCTCTCGCTCTCTCTCTGGTATTGTGCTCAACTTCCACTCATTATACAGAAAACAATTATGGCCTACAGTACTTTTTTACTGTGTTATCAATACATCAGAAGTTATACATTTCTGTTTGTTGGTATAATACATATTAAACACACACAATTTTATGTAAATCCATGTCACTGTGCGTGTGAAGGCTAAATGTATAGTATTTGTATTTCCGATGCAAAGACAGCTCAATAATGTATGTTAATGTATAACACGTCATAAATGCAATGTCGTGATATAATTTGGTGCAACTAAAGTGATGGACTTAAATTCAACATCTTTGATGCTCTCTGTCACTGAATACATTGCTGCCAACAGTCTGAAAGTTTCATAATGAAAAACTTGAAACCTCAAGGTGGGACTGAAATATAGCCATTCATACACTAATATACACATTGGTTTATAGGCATTCAGTAGTACAGTTTAACATTCTGCATTATTTTCTCTTCCCATTATGGGGGCACTTCTGCTATGCCTGACTAAAATGTTTATCTGAAATTTTAGGGGCATTTTGTGGCTGAACATCCAATTACTGGCTGAAAGTTTCAGAATTAAATCTCAAATTATCATTTATAC